>NW_007164767.1:0-735 GCF_000164805.1 Carlito syrichta
CCTGGCTAGGTAGGTAGCTAGCTAATTTAAGTCAGCTGGCTAGCCGGCTGGCTAAATAAGTGAAGTCAGTGAGTTAAGTGAGGTTAATAGCCGGGATGGCTAGCTGGTTAAGTCAACTAGTTAAGTTAGCTGGCTAGCTAGTTAAGTCAGTTAGTTCAGTCAGCTGGCTAGCCAGTTGCCTATCAGGGTATTTATCTAGTTAAAGTCAGCTGGCTAGGCAACTGGCTAGCTAGTTAACTCACCTAGTTAAATCAGCTTGCTGGCCAGCAGAGTAGCTAGGTAGTTAGGTAGTTATGTCAGCTGGCAAGCCAGAGGGCTATGTAAGTAGGTATCTAGTTAAGTCAGCTGGCTAGCAATCAGGCTATCTAGTTATGTCAGCTAGTTAAGTCTGCTAGCTGTTCAGCTGTCTAGGTAGATAGATAGCTAGTTAAGTGTGCTGGCTAGACAGCTGACTACTTAGTTAAGTCAGCTAGTTAAGTCATCTGGCAAGGCTGCTGGCTAGCTAGGTAGCTAGGCAATTAAGTCATCTGGCTACCCAGCTGGCCAGTAGTTAATTAAGCTAGTTTAGTCAGCTGGCTAACCAGTTGATTAGCTAGTTAAGTCAGCACATTAAGTTAGTTGTCTAACCAGCTTGCTAGCTAGTTAAGCTAGTTAGGTCAGAAGGGCAGCCGGCTGGCTCGCTAGTGATTTCAGCTAGTTAAGTCAGCTGGCTAGCTAGGAAGCTAGCTAGTTGTG
>NW_007164768.1:0-4080 GCF_000164805.1 Carlito syrichta
GAGTCTCTCATCACCCAGGCAGGGAGTGCAATGTCATGCTATGGGCATTACAGCACTTAACATGCTGGGCTCAGGCATCCTTCCATCTCAGTCTTCCAAGTAGCTGAAACTACAGACAAATAACACCATGCCTGACTGTGTTTGTGATTTATTATAGAGAGGAGGTCTCACCAACTTGCTGAGGCTGGTCTTGAACCCCTGGACTCAAGGAATCCTCTCACTTCCACCTTCCAAAGTGCTGGAATCACAGCCAATATGCCCAGTCAGAAATTATAATTTTTTTTTAGTTGGAGTCTCACTCCTGACACCCAGGATGGAGTGCACTGGCATGCTCACAGTTACTGCAGCCTCGACCTGTTGGGCTCAGTTGATCCTTCCACCTCAGCCTTCCAAGTAGCTGAACTACAGATGCAGGCCACCATGTCTGGCTTATTTTTTTATTTATTGTAGGGACAAGGTTTCACCAAGTTGCCTAGATTGGTCTTGAACCCCCAGACTCAGACAATTCTCTAACCTCAGCCTCCAAAAGTGCTAGGACTACAGCAGAAATTGTAATTTAACAAACTGAATAATAAAAATCTAGGCCTAAATACTTTTACTAAGTTTTCTATACAGTGTTTTCAAAAGAATTAACATTTTCTCTTGATTCTTTGAAGGTAGAAGAGGGGAAGACACTTTCCAATGGTTTTTGGAACCTGGTATTCTCTTCAAACACAATCAAAGAAAGGCAGTACAACATAAGAAAACTGCAAAAACTGTTTCTTTTTCATGTTAATTTGGAAATCACTAAGACAACACTATTAAAAATATTAAATGGAACCTCATCTTCATTCACGGGTAAATTTCTACTAGGAATCATAAAGGCTTGGGGTAATCAAAGGAAAGTATTAAGAATCATAGTTAGTCAGGCTCGGTGGCTAAGCTGTAATCCCAGCTCCTTGGGAGGCTGAGGTGAGTGGATTGCCTGAGCCTACTGGTTTGAGACCCACCTGGGCAACTTGGTGAGACCTCATCTCTACAATAAATAAAAAATTAGCCGGGCGTGGTGGCACGTGCCTCTAGTTCCTGCTACTTGGTAGGCAGAGGTAGAAGGATCGCCAGAGCCCAGCAGTTTGAGGCTGCGGTAACCGGGAGCAGCCACTGCACTCCAGTCTGGGTGAGAGTGAGACTCCAACTCAAAAAAAAAAGGCTGGTTCTCAGGTAAATGTGTCCCAGGGAAGAAGAAATGTCTATGTTTAAAAATTGCAAAACTTCCTGCTGTTCTTCTGATGGTCCTGCCTAATAAGTCTGTTTCAATTATTTTTGTCCTTCCTGTGATATTCAATGGGTCTGTTGGACACTGCTCCCTACATAGTCTCCTCTGTTCTCTTCATCCATACTGCTTAGATGGCATGAACTCTTCTCTCCATGAATTTATGACCTGTAGTATTAAAAATGTTCTCTGGTGCCTGGGGAACATGGTAAGTCATGGATACCTAAGATTCCCACTGGTGACGGGGTAGATCTTCAGATCCTAGTTAAGGATGGAAACATGTAGGGATTTTTTTTTAGTTGGAGTCTCCCTCTGTCACTCGGACTGAAGTGCAGAGGCACACTAATGGCCACCACAGTGTGCCTCTTCACTTCAGTCTGGGTGACAAGTTTTCAAGAATTTCCTGAGTTATTCTGGACAGTAACTCCCCTCTTATTTAAATGTGCATTTTATTAACATGTTCTCCGTGGAGCTGATGGAGCATCCAGACTAAACCTTAATTGTACTTGTTTCGAATGGGCACTTGGCTCATGCCTGTAAACTCAGCATTTTGGGAGGTCGAGATGCATGGACTACCCAAACCCATGGATGTGAGACCAGCCTGGGCAACTTGAGACCTCATCTCTACAATAAATCAAAAAATTAGTTGGGCATGGTTGTACAAGCCTGTAATTCCAGCTACTTGGAAGACTGAGGCAGAAAGATCACCTAAGCACGGTAGGTCAACACTGCAGTGGCCATGAGCATACCACTGCACTCCAGCCTGAGCAACAAGAATGAGACTCCATCTCAAAAAAAATAATAAATTACTATATTTTGTGGCTAATAAGATCTCAGCATGGATTTTGTATTGTACCTGTGTGCCTTGGCACCTGATACCAATATGTCCCAAATACTTGGGAGGCTATAGAGAATGTATTCTTTCAACCCAGGAGATGGAGACTGTAATGGGCTGTGATTATACCACTGCACCCTAGCATGGGCAAGAATGAGACCCACCGACTGAAAAAAAATTGTAGAAACTCAGACTAACCCTATATCTCCTGAATCAGAACTTACATTTTAACAAAATGTTCATTTAACTGTTGTACACATTAAAACTTGATGAGGACCATACAATTCACTGGGAATTTTTCACCCGAGCAGTATATATGAAGTAATCCGTGATGTAAATATCTCACTGAAAAATGTACATGCCTGTGTTGGTGTCCACATTTATGCTGTGTCATTCACAAGATCAGAGTGTCCACACTGGCTGAGTGGATTTTATTTCAAATTCTTCTCAGACAATGCATTAGAGAATATTTCTGTGTTACAAATTATCTTGTTGCATAATTCTAGTTGTCATATCACCTGAACACTGTTCTCTTCACTCTGGCTTTACCTAGAAGCCATGGTCACTTGGTAAATATGTGTTGTGGTTGCTGTTTTCAAGGGCTGCTGACATTCAGGGATGTGGCCATAGAATTCGCTCAAGAAGAGTGGATATTCCTGAACCCAACTCAGTGGATATTGTACAGGGATGTGATGTTAGAGAACCACAGAAATCTGTTTTTTCTAGGTGAGGAGAGATTTAACACACAATCCCCATTTCACACTAAGAATTTCATGGCCTTCCTTTGTAGAATGTTTTCTGGGCATTTTTGCTCTGTGCAAATGAGTTTCTGATTTCTGTTATCAAAGAAAAGTTGGTGATTTGTCATAAAGAAAATTAGAGACATTTCATTTTGACAAGAAGCATTCTCGATTTGGAATCCACATGTGTCCTTCTCCCTATATTACTGGTAAGTCCAGAAACCAGGTGGCATAGAATAGCGTTGCCCACACCTTATTCCAATTGCTGCCATAAGTTTGTGACTCACTAGTACTGAGCTAGGAAGTAACAAATTTAAGGTCAAGTGTGGTGACTCAAGCTTGTAATTCCATTATTTTGGGAGGTCATGGTAAGATGATTGCCCAAATCCATGAGTTTAAGAACAGCCTGGGCAACTTGACCAGATCACATCTCTACAACAAATCAAGAAATTAGCCAGGCATGGTAGCACACACCTGTAGTTCTGGCAACTTGGAAGGCTGAGGACAAGAATTGTCTGGGCCTAGCAGGTCAAGGTTGCAGTGGCCATGAACATGCCACTGCACTCCAACCTGGGCAGCAGAGTGAGACTCAAAAACAAAAAACAAAACAAGAACCCACAAATTAAAAATTCTGTCTATATATACTGGGGAACAGTATTTTGGGATAATTTTCTAGAATCTTGTATAATGTGTTTTCTACTCATCATAATACTAGGTTTGTAATTGAAGAATCCCAGCAAGATTCATGTTACGTTTCTCTAATCACACAAGACTTGCTGTCTCTAAGACAGATCTGATCACCGTCTGGACCAAAGGAAAGAACCCTGGGAAATGAAGAGACCCAACATATCAGCCAAACCTCCAGGTAGGTGGGAGTGAAAGAAGCAGATGACACAGGTTTAGGAAACAGAGCTTGAAATGTGGTTTGCAAAGGTGGTATGCTCCAATGGGAATGGTTTCTGAGAAGCCTGGGATTCTTTCTCTTGCTATCAAAAAGGGGTATCTATTAATCCATGTTCTGAAATTCTCCAAAAACTCTGCTTCTGCAATGATCTCCTTTCAAGGTTAAAGAGGAAATCAAACTTCACTTAATGGTTTGTTAGGGACTGCATGAACTGACTACCTTTGTGATATGTTTTGAAGATGTGCAAGTATCTGCTTATTTACTTAGAAAATCCATGTCAAACTATTTTTTAAACTTTCTTTTTCTGTCATGTTGGAATAGGTGAGTGTTACTTGAGAAATTTTAAGAA
>NW_007164769.1:0-799 GCF_000164805.1 Carlito syrichta
CCAAAGTGCTGGAATCACAGCCAATATGCCCAGTCAGAAATTATAATTTTTTTTTAGTTGGAGTCTCACTCCTGACACCCAGGATGGAGTGCACTGGCACGCTCACAGTTACTGCAGCCTCGACCTGTTGGGCTCAGTTGATCCTTCCACCTCAGCCTTCCAAGTAGCTGAACTACAGATGCAGGCCACCATGTCTGGCTTATTTTTTTATTTATTGTAGGGACAAGGTTTCACCAAGTTGCCTAGATTGGTCTTGAACCCCCAGACTCAGACAATCCTCTAACCTCAGCCTCCAAAAGTGCTAGGACTACAGCAGAAATTGTAATTTAACAAACTGAATAATAAAAATCTAGGCCTAAATACTTTTACTAAGTTTTCTATACAGTGTTTTCAAAAGAATTAACATTTCCTCTTGATTCTTTGAAGGTAGAAGAGGGGAAGACACTTTCCAATGGTTTTTGGAACCTGGTATTCTCTTCAAACACAATCAAAGAAAGGCAGTACAACATAAGAAAACTGCAAAAACTGTTTCTTTTTCATGTTAATTTGGAAATCACTAAGACAACACTATTAAAAATATTAAATGGAACCTCATCTTCATTCACGGGTAAATTTCTACTAGGAATCATAAAGGCTTGGGGTAATCAAAGGAAAGTATTAAGAATCATAGTTGGTCAGGCTCGGTGGCTAAGCCTGTAATCCCAGTGCTTTGGGAGGTTGAGGTGAGTGGATTGCCTGAGCCCACGGGTTTGAGACCTGCCTGGGCAATTTGGTGAGATCTCATCTCTACAATAAAGAA
>NW_007164770.1:0-813 GCF_000164805.1 Carlito syrichta
GGCCACCATGTCTGGCTTATTTTTTTATTTATTGTAGGGACAAGGGTTCACCAAGTTGCCTAGATTGGTCTTGAACCCCCAGACTCAGACAATTCTCTAACCTCAGCCTCCAAAAGTGCTAGGACTACAGCAGAAATTGTAATTTAACAAACTGAATAATAAAAATCTAGGCCTAAATACTTTTACTAAGTTTTCTATACAGTGTTTTCAAAAGAATTAACATTTTCTCTTGATTCTTTGAAGGTAGAAGAGGGGAAGACACTTTCCAATGGTTTTTGGAACCTGGTATTCTCTTCAAACACAATCAAAGAAAGGCAGTACAACATAAGAAAACTGCAAAAACTGTTTCTTTTTTATGTTAATTTGGAAATCACTAAGACAACACTATTAAAAATATTAAATGGAACCTCATCTTCATTCACGGGTAAATTTCTACTAGGAATCATAAAGGCTTGGGGTAATCAAAGGAAAGTATTAAGAATCATAGTTAGTCAGGCTCGGTGGCTAAGCCTGTAATCCCAGTGCTTTGGGAGGTTGAGGTGAGTGGATTGCCTGAGCCCACGGGTTTGAGACCTGCCTGGGCAATTTGGTGAGATCTCATCTCTACAATAAATAAAAAATTAGCCAGGCATGGTGGCGCGCACCTCTAGTTCCAGCTACCTGAAGGCAGGGGTAGAAGGATCACTGGAGCCCAGCAGGTTGAGGCTGCAGTGGCCGTGAGCGGCCACTGCACTCCAGTCTGGGTGAGAGTGAGACTCCAATTCAAAAAAAAAAAGCTGGTTCTCAGGTAAATGTGTCCCAGGGCAGAAGAAA
>NW_007164771.1:0-829 GCF_000164805.1 Carlito syrichta
GAAAACTGTTTGTGATATGTAAAGGACAAGATATTGACAAACCATGTGACTCAGTAATTCCCCTGTCGAGAATATACCTGGAGGAACTCAAATCATTTTAGCAAAAGTATACCAACACCAGTATGTTTTTTTTCAGCTCTAATCACAATTGCAAAAAAAAATGGTACCAACCATGTTGCCCATCAAAGCTGGAAAGGATAAAATAAATGTGGTATATACACAGCAGAATACAATGCAGCCATAAAAAAGGACAGATAGAAGGATTTTAAAGAACCTGTGAGGGATATGAGGTAGTTCAGTTTTAGTGATTTATCACAGAAGCAAGAAACAGAGTTCCATATGTTCTCACTCTTGAGCTAAACTTGATCACTTATATTGCTGTAAGAAAGTGATTGGCATTAGTGGAAACCTGTTTAGGGGGACGGGTAAGATTGACAGTGGAGGGATATTGCTAAGTAAGGGCGGGGCATACCTAATCAATCAGGGACCCTGCATAGCCATAGTTTATATATCTAACTCTGAATTGTACCCCATATTTCTTAAAAAATTAAAATAAATAAATGAAAGCAGGAAAATATGTAAATGACTTCATTTGTTTATTCTGTTCTTTACTTTTTTTTATTTAACGAGGGTTACAATTCAGGGTTGGATTTAGAAATGATCATTATGATGGGATTGATTTTTAAGAATTTTATAATCCTCCAATGATAACTCCTATTCCTTTTAATACTTTGGAATTCATGGTATAATTCTGCCTTCCAAATTGACAACTACAGTGTTTCTCACATAAATTCTGAATGTTTTATTCTGCCTAAATTGAAACGTGTTG
>NW_007164772.1:0-720 GCF_000164805.1 Carlito syrichta
GAACCCTCGCCAAGCTGTCCTCTCGCCTCAGCCTCCAAAAGGGTCAACGTGATCTGATCATCTGCACCAGGCATTCACACCCCACTCTGAGCCCCACCGCAAGGCCTGCTCCCTTCAGATGACCCAGGACATGGAGAGGGTAGTCAGAGTTGCCTGCCGAGCCCACCTGAGTGAGTGGGTGGCAAAGGGATATGACTCCTCTGGGGCAACCAGTTCTCCACCCTCCTCATTCCCCAGTGTAGACCCACTCACTCCTCCCAGTTGTCACCTTGAGGAAAGGGAGGGTGTGATTCTCCAACTGTCAGGGGTGGCGGTGCCAGTTGGGTGACTCATGCCTGTTTCCTTGGCACTTGGGGAGGCAGAGCCAGGAAGATGGCCAGGGCCCGGTAGCTGAGACCAGGGCCCAGTAGCTCTACACCATAGCAAGCCCACACCTCGACCCCAAACAAAACCCAGAATATCATGCATGAGGGTAGGCCTCGGCAGGAGGATCGGCTCAGGCCCAGAGTTCAAGACCAGGCAGGAAGACGACGATGTCAACCAGTTGGAAAGCCTGTGATTGCAGTAGTTTGGGAGACCGGGGCCGAGAGGAAGGCTCGACTTGAGCGATTTAAGAGTAGCCAGGGCTATCTAGTGAGGAAACAAAGAGAGAGAGAGAGGAAAGAAAGAAAGAAAGAAAGAAGAAAGAAAGAAAGAAAGATAGAAAGAAGAAAGAAAGAA
>NW_007164773.1:0-813 GCF_000164805.1 Carlito syrichta
GTAGACCCACTCACTCCTCCCAGTTGTCACCTTGAGGAAAGGGAGGGTGTGATTCTCCAACTGTCAGGGGTGGCGGTGCCAGTTGGGTGACTCATGCCTGTTTCCTTGGCACTTGGGGAGGCAGAGCCAGGAAGATGGCCAGGGCCCGGTAGCTGAGACCAGGGCCCAGTAGCTCTACACCATAGCAAGCCCACACCTCGACCCCAAACAAAACCCAGAATATCATGCATGAGGGTAGGCCTCGGCAGGAGGATCGGCTCAGGCCCAGAGTTCAAGACCAGGCAGGAAGACGACGATGTCAACCAGTTGGAAAGCCTGTGATTGCAGTAGTTTGGGAGACCGGGGCCGAGAGGAAGGCTCGACTTGAGCGATTTAAGAGTAGCCAGGGCTATCTAGTGAGGAAACAAAGAGAGAGAGAGAGGAAAGAAAGAAAGAAAGAAAGAAAGAAAGAAAGAAAGAAAGAAAGAAAGAAAGAAAGAAAGAAAGAAAAAAGAAAGGAAGGAAGGAAGAAAGAAAGAAAGAAAGAAAGAAAGAAAGAAAGAAAGAAAGAAAGAAAAAGAGAAGAAAGCAGAAAGAAAGAACAAAATTCTGAGTCAACAAAGATATCCATTCATCTTCAAACCTTCTGCCCTCAGTCCTTTCCCCCACCATCTCCCCCACATACGAGGGTCCCACAAGCTCTGCACCTTCCATCCCAACTCAGCCCAGTGGTGTCCCTGCATTGGTGCGAGAGTTCCAGAGGCTCCCTCTCCCTGCAATTTCTCCTCTCTGAGGTGAGAAATGTGTCCCAGGCAGGCTGACCCTCCTACTCTT
>NW_007164774.1:0-727 GCF_000164805.1 Carlito syrichta
GCTCGCTATCTACCAGTCAAAAATAGAGCCCTCACCGAGAGCTAAACATGGCAATCCCTGGATTTTGAACTTCCCATCTGCAGAAATGTGAGAAATAAAATTTTGGATGGTTAAGCCACCCAGTCTACAGCTTAACAGACTATAACAGCTGTAACAGACTATAATCCATAAGAAAATGACTGAATAGATGGGTTGAGTCTATATCACCAAGAAAAAGGTATGGCCTTTGGCATATCAGATTCATTCTCTAAGCTTGTTTCTTCATCTTTCATGTGAAATAATAAAACCATTTGTCTGTCCATTCATCCACTCAAATACTCTACAGATTTTACTTAAACCCAATATATGTTGGGCACAGAGTTAATTACTTATATATTTAATACAGTATACTGAGTATAGCAGAAAAACCCATTCTTGACCCCCATAAAGTTTATAAGGGAGACAAGCAATAAACAATTAATTTTGTGACCCCATCCCTGAATTTCTATGTTGTAATTTAATCTCCATTGTGGTCATATTAGGAGGTGGTGTCTTTGAGAGGTGATTAGGTCATGAGTGCTCCATCCTCATTAATGGGGTTTCAGTCCTTATAATAGAGGCTCAGATGAGTGAGTTCACATCTTTCACCATATATGGATACAGCAACAAAGCACCATCTATGAGCTGAGAATGAGCTCTCTCCAGAACCAAATCTATAGGCACTTTGATCTTGGGCTTTCACTTTCCA
>NW_007164775.1:0-1054 GCF_000164805.1 Carlito syrichta
AACTGACAAGTTTCTGCAAAGCCAAAGAAACCATCAAGAGAGTACAGAAACAGCTACAGACTGGGAAAAAGTATTTGCCAACTCTAGGTCTGACAAAGGCTTAACATCTTGGATCTACAAGGAACTCAAATGTGCCGAAAAAAAAAAAAACAAACAACCCCATTATGAAATGGGCAAAAGATATGAACAGACACTTCACAAAGGAAGACATCTGAGCAGCCAACAGACACATGAAGAAATGTTCAACCTCACGAATCATCAGGGAGATGCAAATCAAAACCACACTGAGATACCACCTAGCTCCAGTCAGAATGGTAGTTATCAATAACTCAAAAATAACTGTTGCTGGAGAGGGTGTGGTGAAAAGGGAACACTTCTACACTGTTGGTGGGAGTGTAAACTAGTGCAACCTCTGTGGAAAGCAGTATGGCAATTCCTAAATGCCCTAAATATCAACCTCCCATATGACCCCGCAATCCCCCTACTGGGAATATACCCTGAAATACTCAAATCACTCCATATAAAAGATACCTGCACAGGTATATTTATCACAGCATTGTTCTCAAAAGCAAGAACCTGGAACCAACCATGCTGTCCATCAAAAGAGGACTGGATTTTAAAAATGTGGTACATATACACAATGGAATACTATGCAGCCATAAAAAAAATAATGAATTTCGCAGCAACCTGGATGGAACTAGAGTCTATAATACTGAATGACCTCTCACAGAAACAAAGATCTGAGTATCACATGTTCTCACTCATATAGTGGACCTTGAACATCCAATGTAATACTATTAGAAAATGACTGACAGTAGGAGGAAACCATGGAGGGGGGTGGGATTAATGGTAGTAAATATCTGTCTGAGGATGGGTAGATACCTCTTATCAACAAGGGAGTGGTGGGTGTCAGGTTGTCAAATTAGCCTCAAACTCTTAGGAAAAGAACATTTTATACAAGAAACATTTCTGTAAATTTAAGAGGTTTTTAAAACATCAAAATAAAAGAACTATGTAGGAAAATATCTTTCTGCCCTCTGGCGGGGGTAGGAAT
>NW_007164776.1:0-686 GCF_000164805.1 Carlito syrichta
GGCTACCTAGCTAACTCACCTAGCTAATTCAGTTTGCTAGCCAGCTGGTTAGCTAGGTAGCTAGGTAGTTAAGTCAGCTGGCAAGCCAAGGGGATACATAGATACTAGGTAGTTAATCAACTGACTAACTACCTGGCAAGATAGTGATGACAGCTAGTTAAGTCAGCTTGTTAGCCAACTGGATAACTAGTCTTGTCAGCTAGTTGAGTCAGCGGGGTAGCCAACTGCCTAGCTGAATAAGTCAGCTAGTTAATTCAAGTGGCTAGGCAACTGGCCAGCTAGTTAGCTCGGTAGTTATGTCAGCTTGATGGCCTGCTGACTAGCAGTTTAATTCAGCTAGTTAAGTCAGCTAACTAGGCACCTGGCTAAGTACATAGATAGCTAATTAAGTCAACTGGCTAGCCGACTGGCTGACTGGCTAACTAGTCAAGTAAGTGAGTTGTCAACTGGCTAGATAACTGGCTAGTTGGTTAAGTCAGGTAGTTAAGTCAGCTTTCTAGCGAGTTTGCTAGGTAAGTAGCTAGCTAGATATGTCTGCTTGACAGCGAGCAGGATGGCTGATTAAGTCAGCTAGGTAAGTCAGCTGGCTAGACTGCTGAATAGGTAAGAAGCCTGCTATTTAAGTGAGCTGGCTAGCCAGTCTGCTAGCTTAAGTCAGCTAGTTAAGTCAGCTGGTAAGCCAGCTG
>NW_007164777.1:0-707 GCF_000164805.1 Carlito syrichta
TGTTAGCTAGTTATGTCAACTGGCTAGCTAGTTGAGCCAGTTAATTAAGTCAGCTGAGTAGCCAGTTGCCAAGCAGGATAGCTAGCTTTAAGTCAGTTGGCTAGCCAGCTGTCTAGATAGTTAAGTCACCTAGTTAAGTCAGCTTGCTGGTCAGCAGGTTAGCGAGGTAGTTGGGTAGTTAAGACAGCTAACAAGGCAGTGGGCCATGTAAGTAGGTAGCTATCGAAGTCAGCTGGCTAGCCATCCAGTGTCTAGTTATTGTTGAACCCGAGACTCTAATGAGAGAGATATAGAGACCACAAAGAGCCAGCTCCGATGCAATCACACGAGGGTCTTTATTCAGGCTCGAGTCTGGGCTCACACCCGAAGCAGCAGCTTCAGGGACCAGAGCCCCGATTCACAATGGCAAGCAGTTTTTATGCACAATTACAGAGGGAGGGGAAAGAACTCCAAACTTGATTTTACATGATTGGGTAATTTCTCCTAATGGGTACGGGAATACCTGGTATTGGTGGGTGCTGCCCGTGATTGACAGAAACCCACGTAATGGGTCGAGTGAAATGTTAGATAAGTTAAGTCCATACAATCTCGGTTTATGAAGTAACCTGGGCCGGCAGACAAAGGGTTACATTAGCCCTTTTAGTTTACCGATCCAGCCCAAGGCTTACTTAGGAAAAGCTTGTTTGCTTAACTTTTGCATAGTCATT
>NW_007164778.1:0-769 GCF_000164805.1 Carlito syrichta
AACAAAGAAACAAAAGTAGATGAGACAAATAGACTCATAGTACGATGGTATGCTTAAATACAATTATATTTTTAGTAATATTACATGTAAAAAACTGAATGATCCAAAATAGAAGATAGTATAAAATTAGCAGGAAGCATATTTTAAATAAAAGGTTACAGACAGGTTGAACATTAATGAATATTAAATAGGAGTCATGGAATGTTTTCTAAAGGGGGCATTTTATTAAAAAACAGGAAGATACAAAACTCATGACTGCATGTGCACCCAATAATGTTGTTAAACATGTATGAAAAAAATTGACCTAAGGAGAGAAAGAATAATATCCACAAGCACAGTGAAGATTTTAATGGGCTTTCTGCAGAGGGTGAGAGAATAAAGAATCCAAAAAAGAGTGTGAAAATGGACTTGGCAGACACAACTAACTCTTCTAGTTGGTGTAGATAGAATACTATCTAGCAACTGTGGTGTAAATTCTTTTTTCAAGTGATCAAGATACATTTACGAAGCTGGATTTGGCAATGAAACACATGTCAACAAATTGAAAGTAAATAAAATCACACAAACTATGTTTTCTTGCACAATGAAAATCATACTACAACACAATATCAGAAAGATATAAATAACTGCACAAACACTTCCTTATTTTATGAGTTGTTGGGAGCCAGCCACGGAGGCCTACTGAGCGTTAGGGATCAGGAAAGGCCATGGACCCCGAGACCACTAAGATGTGTTCGGGAGGCGTTGACCCCATTTTCCTCCTCTTTTT
>NW_007164779.1:0-894 GCF_000164805.1 Carlito syrichta
TCAGACGAAACTCATGTGCTCACCCTCAATCTTGGCTGACACTTGCACTTTGTTCCCTTGGCCTCAGATGACATGCAAGCACATGCCCTTGGTCTTCCCCGACACTCTCTTGCCTGCCCTTGACGGCAGCCAACACTCATGCATGAATTTTTGGCTTTGGATGACACCCATGCACGTGCCCTCAGCCTCTGTCGACATTCATGTGCACTCTCGACCTTGGATGACACATGCTAGCATGCCTTCATTTTCTGTCAAAGCTTGTACGCACATCCTCGGCCTCTTACAACCCTCATGCATGCTCCCTCATCCTTGAATGACACCTGCATGTGTGCTCTCAGCCGCCTTTCACGCTTGTGTCCTCAGTCTGAGACAACAACTGCACCCAAGACATTGGCCTCAGCTGACATATGTGCTTTGTGCCCTTGACTTCAGACAATGTGAGCGTGAGTGCCCATGGCCTCAGCTGAAACTCACGTGTGCCCTTGGGCCTGCGCACACTCCCATGCCTCCACTGGCAATCACTTGCATATCTATAGCCTTGGATGACACTTGTATGCATGCCACCTACCTCCGCTGACATTTGCTTGTGTGTCTTCAGACTTGTATGACAACCATACGCACTTCCTTGGCCTCCTGTCGATGTGTGCCTGCATGTCCTCAGATCCCAATGATACTCGCAAGTGCACTTCCAGATTATGTTTACACATGCGCGCATGCAGTCAGCCTCTGCTGATATTTACATGCACCCTTGGCTTTGTATGAAACACATATACGTGCCCTTAAATTCTGCTGACACTTGTGTGTGAACCCTTGGCCTCTGATGAAAACTGCATGCATGCCCTCACCCTCTGCTGACATTCGTACCATGGGGATGATATGTGTGTACATGCCCCA
>NW_007164780.1:0-751 GCF_000164805.1 Carlito syrichta
GATCCTTCATCGAAAACGAACCAAAATGCCTGGCACAGGGTCTACGACTGTATTCCAGCACTCTTGGAGACCATGACTGGAGGATGGCTGAGCCCAGGAGCCCAAGGTCTGCCTGGACCATACAGTGAGTCCCCATCTCTGCACACATGCAAACAAGGGAGTCTGGGGATAAGATGCCAGGTGTCTGGGTCACTTCAGAGCTTGAGGCTAGGGGATCACCAAAGCCTGCTATTTCGAGCCTGGCAGAGAATGATGGTCATGTCCCCGGGTTCCAACCTGGGCCACAGAGCTAGACCCTGTCTCAAAAACATCAGAATCATACACTGCTTCTCAACTGAGCACGGTATGTTCAAAGGGCTACTGGGCTTAGAGTCATGAAAAATGGGATTGTGGGGGAAGAAATGTCCCTGGGTGTGGGATTTGTTCCTGGCCTTTCTTGGTGAAAGGACCTTGTTGCCGAGTCAAAGTGTAGCCTGCCTGGGGCACATTTCCCACTGTGAAGAGGAGAGCTGGCAGGAATCTGGTCAGGGAGCCTGGAAAATCCCACACCAAAGCAGGAGTGCCATGGGGGCGGGGTTGGGGCTGGAAGGTGCCGAGCTTGGGGGACCCTCACATTTGTAGGGAGGGTGGGGAAGAACTGAGGGCAGAAGGTTTGCAGGAGAATGGATTTCTTTCTTTCTTTCTTTCTTTCTTTCTTTCTTTCTTTCTTTCTTTCTTTCTTTCTTTCTTTATTTCCTTCTTTCTTTCTTTC
>NW_007164781.1:0-559 GCF_000164805.1 Carlito syrichta
CCCCCTCAGCTTATCTGTGTGTTTGGATAGCCAAATTTCATCTCAGTAGGTTTTTTTGTTTCTGAAGAGTTGAGCAGTAGATGCCATCTCTTGCATTTTTCATGTCACTGTACTTTTGACCTCCAGGATTTCTGTTTGAATATTTTCTGTTTCAATTTCTCTGTTGAGTGTCTCTGAAAATATTCTCAATTTTTTCCCCTATGTGTCTTCTTGATGTTTTTTGAGTTTTATTAAAGCAGTTATTTTGAATTCTTTGTTAATCAGATTGTTCTTTTGTATATCTTTAGATCAATCCATGACACAGCATTTTTCCATTGTGTGATGACATGTTTTCTGGGTTTGCTTTTTTTTTTTTTAACCTTCTGTGATTGTAATGAAGCTATCATAGTTGTGCATGTTTTGGAGTCCGTGATTCCTTTTATGTTTTGTACATGTGTGACACTGCCCACACACTGGCAAATTAGGTATTGAGTCCTGTCATAGTCGAATGGGTTTGTTTTTGACCATTCTAATTCAATGGGCTTGCCAAGAAATTCTGAGTGGACTGATTTTTGTGTAT
>NW_007164782.1:0-942 GCF_000164805.1 Carlito syrichta
CCAGCAGCCTAGACAGCTGACTTTACTAACTGACTTAACGTACAAGCCAGCTGGCTACCCAGCAGGCTTAACTAGCTAGCTACATAGTTAGACAGCTGGAAAGCAAGCCTACTTAATTAGCTGACATAGCTAGATAGCCTGAAGGCTAGCCAGCTGACTTAACTAGCTACCTACCTATATAGCCTGCTGGCTTGCCAGGTGACTTAACTACCTAACTACCTAGTTAACTGGTTAGCCATTGAATTGACTTAACTAGGTGATTTAACTAGCTAGCCAGCTGGGTAGCCAATTGACTTAACCATCTAGCTACCATGCTAGGCACCTGGCGAGCCAGCTGACTTAACTAACAAACTTAACTAACTAGCCAGTGGACTGAACTAGCTAACTTAACTAGTTAGCGACCTAGCTAGCCAATGGACTTAACTAGCTGACTTAACTAGCTAGCTACCTAACTGGACAGCAGACTTGCCAAATGTTTTAACTACCTGACTTACCCAGCTGACTTAATTGGTTACTACCTAGCTAGCCAGCTGGCTAGCCAGCTGATTTCACTAGTTGACTTAACCAGCTATTCAGCTGGCTGGCCAGCTGATTCAACTAACTGACTTAACTAGTTAGCCAGCTGGCTAGGCAGCTAAATTAACTAGCTCTCTATCTTGTTAGCTAGCTGGCTAGTCAGCTGACTTAAGTAGCTGACTTTATTAGCTAGCCAGCTTGCTAGCCAAATGGCTTATCTAGTTCGCTACATATATAGTCAGTTGGCTACCCAGCTGACTTAACTAGCTGACTTAAATAGCTGACCTTCTTGCTAGTCAGCTGAATTAACTAGCTTGCTATATAGCTAGTCAGCTGCTAACCAGCTGACTTACCTAGGTGACTTATCCAGCTATCCAGCTGTCTAGTCAGTTGACTTAAGTAGCAAGGTACCTAGCTATCCAGCTG
>NW_007164783.1:0-4453 GCF_000164805.1 Carlito syrichta
CTTCTCGTGGCCAGCCTACATTGAAGGCAGGCCACTCAGTGGCACACAAGTCCCGGAACTTCTTCTTGTGAATTTCAACACTCAAATTGTGCACCCTTTCCTTTAGTTCTGAAAAGTGTTCAGTCGTTAGAGTTAACGGCATTGTCTGTGTCTGTCCCATCTCACTCATCAGTACTGTCACCACAACAAACACAACCAACAAGACAAAAGGGAAAACGACAAGAGACAGACAGTAGCGGCCACAAAAACAAATCTGAAAGTACCATAGGGGAGAGACAGACCGTCAATGAGTCTGACCTTCCCCACAGATGAAGACCTCGTCTTCCGGATGGGGACGTGGGACGTCTCCCATGAACCCCAGGTGGCAGCTTTCCAGTGCATCTGCCTAGCCTGATGCAGACCTCAGAACAAAATGTGGAGCTCCACCTGAACACAGGACACAGATGCGCTAACCCTGGAGCAACTTACCGAATGCTGGCCTGAAAACCCTCCGGACTGGGGTCTCGGGGAGAGGGGGTCTCTGGGATCCCAAATGAGACCCCAAATGTAGTGACCGAAAGTTCAATCTGAGAGACCACCAAGAGCCAATTCCGATAAAAGTTCAAGAGGGTCTTTATTTGCAAGCTCGAGCCCGGACCTCTGTCGACAACCGACGCAGCGGAGTACACCAGAGGTCCTGACTTCCTTAAGCAGATGCCTTTCATGCTTTTACACAAAGGGAGGAGGACCACCAGAGGTTACTACCCAATTAAATGTGTAATTGGGTAGTAACCTCTGGTGGTCAGCTTAATCATGGAGGATTGGCTAGCCTGACTTGGGCTGACCTTGGCCCACTAGCTAAGGAAGTTGCAGAGACATCGGGAAACTTAGGTGATTTCCCCCTGGCACCGATTGGTTGTTGCTAAGGGGAAAGTGAGATAAGGGAAAGGGTTGAAGCTTGTAACTGGAGGTTTGCAGTTTTTCCTATAACTGAAACTTTAAACAGTTACAGGTTATGTTTTAAGACAGAAAACTAAAAATGGCTGTGCTATTGTCCACAAGTCAATTACATATTTATTGGGTTATAGCATGCTCTTAACCTAAGTCTATGGTATACTCTATTACGGTCCTCTCACTATGACATACCATTTCTCAATATGTATGATCCCTCTACTTGTCCTATACTTTCCTGCCTTTAAGTGACCATTCACTTTATTGTAGGACAAAAATTTACCACACAAGATTCCTTCCTATACAAAATCATACAGTCCTTTACATCCTTCCTTATCAAAAACACACTACCATACCAACTTGAACTTTCTTTACATCTTTTCTCTGCTTTTCTGGCTTCTTCCATCATCAATCTGTACAACCTTCTAACATTTACATTTTGAATTAACACCTAGCAACTTGAATTACAACAAAGTTGTATTCCATCATGGATGGCCAGGACCAAATGGCTGGTATCTGTGTTAATTCGGTTATTAATTTGGGTTCCAGTGCCCTAATATACACCTGGTGATGGTTGGAGTGATGGTGGTGAGCTATACCAGGTACTGTAGCTTTCCAGACCTCCTAAGTGGCCATGATTTCTGAGCTAGGTGTTCTCTCCTATCTTCAGAAGACAGCATACCTTGCTTTTCAGTGACTTGCTGGCCTGTACAGTGAACAAGATCCTGGAGGTTTAGACCTCTTTGGGGCAATCAGACTTCTGGTGCCCCCGCAGATTGTACCTATGGCTATAGACATCATGTCTTTAGCAGGTCCATGGTTACCAGGTCTCTGAAGGGTTGTTGGAGATTTGTCACTAAAGGTGACTGCCAATTGAGATGCCTCTTTTGTCTCTCTGGTTCTTCAGCCTTCCATGTTGGCACCCTATTACTTCTTTAATGTTTTGGCTTGCTGCATCCACAACAGTTAACAGGTAAACTTTGGGAATTCTGGGTGGTAAAACACCTTATAAGGCAACTACCGGAGATCTTGCCTTTGTCTTGTGTCTCCTCTCTTTTTCCTGTGCTTCCTCCTGATCCTGTTATAAGACTGAGATGGTCACTTTCAAGAGATTCTCTAAGTACTATCAGGTCCTTTGGCTTGTTTCTGCAGCTTCCTTCTGATATCTGGAGCTGCCTGAGTAATGAACTTGTCTTTTAATATTAGTTGCCCTTCAATTGATTCAGGATCTAGGGATGAATGTTTAATCATAGCCTCTCTCAGCCTTTCCAGAAAAGCTGAGGGATTCTCTTCGACACCTTGATCTATCATCATAGCTAACTTGCAACAATTCAGAGGTTTAGTTCTCAAGCTTTCCACTATGCATATCAGGAAATGTTTCTTCTTCCATTCTCCCAAATCACTACCAGGATCCCACTTAGGGTCTTCCAACGGCACTGCAGACACGCCTATTGGATTGGGCTCCTTCCCTTCTCTGACACAATATGAAATTCCAAGTTCATCTCCAAACTTCTCTGCCGCTTGCAGAGCTGCTTGTTTCTCAGTGGCCATTAGGGTCTGGCCTAAAAGCAACATAACATCCTTCCAGGAGAGCTTGAATACTTGCATTCAATTCTGGAGTGTATCTATATACTTGCCAGGGTCATCTGAGAACCTTCCAAGACCTTGATCTTTTTCACATCTCGTAGGGAAAAAGGGTACCTGCACCTTACTAGGGTCATATTCACCAAGCATCTCTTGCAAGGACATAAGTAATGCCAGAGTTCTAGAATAGGGGTTTTAGAGTGGGAATGGTTTGAAGGAGGACCTGAATAAGGGGAACAAGATGGATCAGGTGAAGTGACCTCATAAAATGCCTTCCCCAGTGGCACCTTTGTCATTTGCATCCCCAGTCCATAGGGAACTTCCCTTGAGATGTCTGCTGAGAGGGCTGAATGAATCCTGCAGTTTTGACAAAGGTCCTGAATTTCTCATTGTGCAAAGAAACCCCGTACAGATGGGACCTTGGATCGTTTGCCCTGGCATCTACAGAAACTGTCTAGCTGCATGACTGAATTATGATTGATTTTTCCCTCTGGAGGCCAGGTTTCTCCATCCTGCAATTTATAATTCAGCCATGATTGGGTGCAAAATAATTTAAAATGCTGTTTAAAGCCTGAGGATCAAAGAAGTCCCATGTCCCAGGATGCACTCTTGAGTGCACACTACAGATAGATAGATGGCCTGTTACCCATATGAATAAGAGAGGCGAAAGAAAGACGTCCCTAAGCTTTTCCTCCTTCAACTAAAGCATATGATGAATAAGGATCGAAGAAAGGAGAGTGTCCCCTCAATTTCTGCCCTTCTCTGCTCAAGAGGTCCCCTTGGATGCGAATGTGACCGCCACCCAAGTATAGCTGTAGTGATCTGGTCAGTAGGAATACTCATGCTCACCTACACATTAATACCTGTCCTACATGCTGTCGACTGTGCCTCTGGATGCCTCAAACCTAGCATGCCTCCTTACCAGATTAGGTTTTAAAAAAGTCTTGGAGCGATTGAGTTTAATAGCAGGATTCTGATAAAAGGGGTGGTTGACCTGGGACTTTCCATGAGCCCATGGCCAGGAGGCCCATGGTTTGAGCCAGGTTATAACTTTAAGATTACTTTCCTAACAAGGTCCACAAATATGGAGACATGAACATACTCGTACAGGATATTGAGACAGTCCCTGACATCTTCCAAAGAGCCTAAGCCCACCATCAACCAAGCATTTCAACATAAAACCTTTGACATTTGTTTACCTATAGAGTCTTCAAATGTAGGAACCTAGCTTTACAAGACTTAAATTCCTCATATAAAGCAGTTTCTCATTCTTGCCAATTACAATGCTTCCCAACATGAAAAAATGAAACCAAACCTTCCTACACTTTTGTCTCATGGACCAATGAACACACCTTGTACTGATTCACCTGAACACACCTTGTACTTATTCAATAAAGATCAAGCCAGTTGCCATTGCCAATGCTGTCTAGTAATGCCAGCTCCCTAAGCTACAAAAACATGCATGTCACCAAGCACCAAGTAGGGACAGTACCCATAGCAATCCCGAAGAGAAGAAAATGTGATAGGAAAAGTTGAAACAAGTATGATAGGAGAGACTGGAAGCATTCTGCTGACACCTTGTTGGGCTGTCGGGAACTGGGACCAGCCTGAAAACCTTTAGGTAACATCAAGGTGTAGCCTTGGCTAGATGCCTTCAATTACCCCCAAGCTTCTTCCAATTCCAGGCAATGGCTAGACCTCCATGAAAAGAAACTGGATTAGAATAGGGCCAACATTCCCAAAACCTGAGAGTGATGGGGGATTGTTCAAGTCCTCTCTAGCAAGTCTGACCTCTGTGTATTGTAGAACTGCAGCCATGTTATTTGCTTTTAACTGGCTAGCAGAGTCCTGGCATATTTGTTTTTTAGACAGAGTAAAAAAACTTGATGAGGATTCTCGAAATGAAAGTAAAGTGATAGGTCAGCTTTAACTCAAACTT
>NW_007164784.1:0-4475 GCF_000164805.1 Carlito syrichta
ATCAAGCCAGTTGCCATTGCCAATGCTGTCTAGTAAAGCCAGCTCCCTAAGCTACAAAAACATGCATGTCACCAAGCACCAAGTAGGGACAGTACCCATAGCAATCCCGAAGAGAAGAAAATGTGATAGGAAAAGTTGAAACAAGTATGATAGGAGAGACTGGAAGCATTCTGCTGACACCTTGTTGGGCTGTCGGGAACTGGGACCAGCCTGAAAACCTTTAGGTAACATCAAGGTGTAGCCTTGGCTAGATGCCTTCAATTACCCCCAAGCTTCTTCCAATTCCAGGCAATGGCTAGACCTCCATGAAAAGAAACTGGATTAGAATAGGGCCAACATTCCCAAAACCTGAGAGTGATGGGGGATTGTTCAAGTCCTCTCTAGCAAGTCTGACCTCTGTGTATTGTAGAACTGCAGCCATGTTATTTGCTTTTAACTGGCTAGCAGAGTCCTGGCATATTTGTTTTTTAGACAGAGTAAAAAAACTTGATGAGGATTCTCGAAAATGAAAGTAAAGTGATAGGTCAGCTTTAACTCAAACTTGTGTCAAACCCTATGCTGGGCGCCAAAACTGATGCAGATTTTTCAGGTCAGCCTGGCCTTCAATAGTGTCAGCTTAATGGGTTGGACAGTCTAGTCTCAGAGAGGTTCTTCAAGGGGCTGGTAAGCCTAGCCCCAGATGTGTCAGCTCTAATGGGCTGGCAAGTCTAGCCTTGAGAGTGTTGCTGGTTTGGGGGCTGGCAAGTCTAGCCCCCGAGGTGTCTCAGCTTTGGAGTTTCACCTTTTCCTGGCAGCTCTCCTTATTCAGCTGACTCTGACAACCTTCTGCAGCTCTTCAGGTTGCAGCTCTTCAGGGTCAAGTTTCTTTTCTCATGCCCAGGAAGAACGAGGAATGTGGATGACCAGAAAGTAAATAAGCAGGATTTATTGAGAGGACAGAGAAGCTCCCATTAGGGGTGGGGACCCAAAGGGGTTGCCCGTCTGTGGCCGAAAACTTGGTGCTTATATAGTCCTAAGTCCAAGCTGATTGACTAGCACTAACTGTGAGCTGTAGCTGCTCTGATTGGTCAGTATTAAGGTAGAGACCTAACGGTGAGCTGATTGGTTGCTTTTTGATCCCAGCTGTGAGTACTTAAGCTTTAGCTTGAGAGGCTCACAAGAAGCTTGTTTACCAACACTGAGCTTGAGAGGCCTGCCAGGAATTCACGACATTGTTACCAGAGAATCCACCTGTCTGTCTGCCTAGACCTTCTCTAGGTATCTCTTGTCTCAATAGAACTATATAAACCAGTAACATAATTTTGTACTATCAAATATTATGTACTGTACATACTTGTTTGTGCTATATAAGGGAAGATCCCCCAAAAAGTCAGATTTTTTTTAGGGTGAAACCTTTGTATTACAGTCTTCCCCTTTTAGATAAGTGTCTAGGTACCCACTGACATCAGTGTACCAGCTAGCATTACTTTTAAAGGTTATGATTAGCTTCAGTAACTTTTTTCTTTTTAGATTCTTTAAAAGCATTTGTCCATTTCATCAAGGGTAATTTACATGAACAACATGCAACAGCAAAATTTTGACTAATAATGGTATGACTCCCTTGATTCAGCCTCCCTATTCATCCAGTCTCACCCTGAATGACTTTTTTTGTTTTACAGATGATAAAAGTTCTCAAAGGAAATTAAAGAATTAAAATCCGTGCCAATGTGAAAGTGATGAAAAAATGGCAGAAACACTAAAAGACATCAAAATTGATGAGTTCAAAAACATTGTGAGCAGTGGAAAAGCATCCTAAGGAGGTATATTGCATCAAATAGAGAGTACTTTGAAGATGACTGAATTTTAAAAGTGTAAGATAAACACACAATTTTTTATAAATATCTTTCACTGTTTGGTGGGTTGCCCCTTGTACTCATACAACTGGATGTGCAGGAGCTTTTGTTTATACCAACATCAGCACAGACACAATAAATAATTCATTGTGCCACAACAATGGCTACAGTGTCACTAGATAACATAAATTCTTTGGCTCATTATAAACTTATGAGACAACTGTTTTACTCAATATGATATAGATATATATGTGCACATATATACATATAGAATCTAAATAGGTACTAATGTGACTATTTTAATAATGGCAATTCCTAATGTTCTAAGAGTGATGGGTAGTTTGGGAGTCAATAAAAGCTAAAAATATAATTTTAGTATGAAGGCAAATAGCTTTATTTTCAAGAATTTTTTAAGATCCAAGATGGCCACCAAAGAGCAGCCAACTTCTACCTTTCTTGCCAAGGGGAACAAAGAAGATGAACCCAGTCACCAATAAACTTTGGTGGTTTAAACAGTTTTGGATGAGGAAGCAGCCTGCATTCCACAAAGGACTCTTTGAACACATTGAGACTAAAGAGGAGGGACTCTAGACGGCTGACATTGGAACCAGGCACCACATCCCTGCTGTATGCCAGGTTTGCTTAGGGTCTCCAGCTCTGCCTTGTGTACCAAAAAGTGAATGCTTGTGACATGGTCTAGATCAATTTACCTCCTTCCAGTTACATGTGGGTCATTGGTCCCACATGGGGGGGAGACCTGATTGGGGCACAATGACATGTGGTTGGAGCCTATATGGAGCTGGAACACACCCATACTCTGAACACCTGCACCAGTCAACCTCCTAGTACACACTTCACAATGCACAGAATGGGAAAGCTCTTCCCGATCACACTTACTCAGTGCCCAACCCGTGTCTGGAGACTAGCCTCCTCTTCCAGACCAGGGAGGTTTCCCTGGCAGCCTCATGTGCCCAGAGGGCAGGTTCTGTTGTTTTTCATTTGCTAAGAGAAGAGGTGGGGAAAAAAGACAGTGAGGCACCTGGAGGCATGGTTTCATTGAGGAGGGCAGGGGTCTTTCTGAGCTGTAGTTAACAAACAGATGCCTGGGGTCCCAGTCTCCCACTCACACTTTGAGCTCCCAATAGGGTCAGAAAGCACCCTGGCCAATCTGACCATGAGAGAAACTCTGCAACACAGAGTCACTTTGAGTATGAAGCACTGCCCAGCAAAAGTGGCAGAGCAGAAGTGAATAAAACTCGCTCTCCTTGAGTAAACTATTCTGAATGACAGAAAAGGCCCAAGGACAGCAAGATATTATCTAACTAAAAGACAACAAAAGTAAAGAATAGCAATAAAAAGAGAAGAGTGTTTACTCCATCCACACAAATTAGGAAGAACCTGCCGGGCTCGGTGGCTCAGCCTGTAATCTCGCACCTTTGGGAGACTGAGGTGAATGGATTGCCTGAGCCCGCAGGTTCGAGACCCGCCTGGGCAGCGAGACCTCATCTCTACAATAAATCAAAAAAAATTAGCTGGGCTTGGTAGCGTGCCTATAATTCCAGCTACTCGGAAGGCTGAGGCGGAAGGATCACCGGAGCCCAGGAGGTGAGGCTGTGGTGGCCGGAAGCAGCCACTGCACTCCAGTCTGGGCAACTGAGTGAGACTCCAACTCAAAAAAAAAAAAAAAATTAGGAAACACCTATAGGAAAACTTTGGCAATCCTCAAATCCTTAAAGATACATCACTTTAAAAAGCAGTTATCAGTCCCCAAACAATGGAAGCCACCCAGAATGACCTGCCCCTGATGACAGACACTGAATTCAGATACTGGGTGGCTAAAATTTATAAGAAAAAACACAAGAAATTGGAAGCAAACTCACCCGAGTCAGGTAAGAAGTAAAAGCTGAGTTGGCCAATATAAAAAAGGACCATTCTGAATGGCTGAAGAATTCTCTCTTAGAATTTCTTTTTTTTTTTGAGTTGGAGTCTTCCTCAGTCGCCCAGCCTGGAGTGCAGTGGCTGCTCCCAGCCACCGCAGCTTCAACCTGCTGGACTCCGGTGATCCTTCTGCCTCACCCTTCCAAGTAGCTGGAACTATAGGTGCGCACTACCAAGCCCGGCTAATTTTTTTGATTTATCATAGAGATGAGGTCTCGCCAAGTTGCCCTGGTGGGTCTTGAACCCGCGGGCTCAGACAATTCACTCACTTGGGCCCCTCTTAGAATTTCAAAGCACAGTAACAGGCCTAGAGAGCAGAATTGATCAGGGAAAGTATAAAATCTCAGAGTTTAAAGACCAGAATATTGAACTAACCCAGTCTGTCATAAACAAGAAGAAAAGGTTAAAAAAGAATGAGCAAAACTTATTGGCATGTGGGACTATGTCAGTAAGCAAATCTATTGGTATCCCTAAAACAGAAGGGGAAATTGAGGTTACCCTGGAACCAGCCTCTCATGAGATCATCCAATAAATTTTTCATATCTCTCTAGAGAAGTGACCAGCCAAATGCAAGAAATTCAGAAAATGCCTGCAAGATATTACATGAGAAGATGCATAGTAATCTGCCTCCACAAAGTAAGCAAGAAAGAAAACATCCTAAAGGCAGGTAGAGAGAAGGATCAGACCAGTCTTTCAGGATTCTTA
>NW_007164785.1:0-4681 GCF_000164805.1 Carlito syrichta
GTATCTCTTGTCTCAATAGAACTATATAAACCAGTAACATAATTTTGTACTATCAAATATTATGTACTGTACATACTTGTTTGTGCTATCTAAGGGAAGATCCCCCAAAAAGTCAGATTTTTTTTAGGGTGAAACCTTTGTATTACAGTCTTCCCCTTTTAGATAAGTGTCTAGGTACCCACTGACATCAGTGTACCAGCTAGCATTACTTTTAAAGGTTATGATTAGCTTCAGTAACTTTTTTCTTTTTAGATTCTTTAAAAGCATTTGTCCATTTCATCAAGGGTAATTTACATGAACAACATGCAACAGCAAAATTTTGACTAATAATGGTATGACTCCCTTGATTCAGCCTCCCTATTCATCCAGTCTCACCCTGAATGACTTTTTTTGTTTTACAGATGATAAAAGTTCTCAAAGGAAATTAAAGAATTAAAATCCGTGCCAATGTGAAAGTGATGAAAAAATGGCAGAAACACTAAAAGACATCAAAATTGATGAGTTCAAAAACATTGTGAGCAGTGGAAAAGCATCCTAAGGAGGTATATTGCATCAAATAGAGAGTACTTTGAAGATGACTGAATTTTAAAAGTGTAAGATAAACACACAATTTTTTATAAATATCTTTCACTGTTTGGTGGGTTGCCCCTTGTACTCATACAACTGGATGTGCAGGAGCTTTGTTTATACCAACATCAGCACAGACACAATAAATAATTCATTGTGCCACAACAATGGCTACAGTGTCACTAGATAACATAAATTCTTTGGCTCATTATAAACTTATGAGACAACTGTTTACTCAATATGATATAGATATATATGTGCACATATATACATATAGAATCTAAATAGGTACTAATGTGACTATTTTAATAATGGCAATTCCTAATGTTCTAAGAGTGATGGGTAGTTTGGGAGTCAATAAAAGCTAAAAATATAATTTTAGTATGAAGGCAAATAGCTTTATTTTCAAGAATTTTTTAAGATCCAAGATGGCCACCAAAGAGCAGCCAACTTCTACCTTTCTTGCCAAGGGGAACAAAGAAGATGAACCCAGTCACCAATAAACTTTGGTGGTTTAAACAGTTTTGGATGAGGAAGCAGCCTGCATTCCACAAAGGACTCTTTGAACACATTGAGACTAAAGAGGAGGGACTCTAGACGGCTGACATTGGAACCAGGCACCACATCCCTGCTGTATGCCAGGTTTGCTTAGGGTCTCCAGCTCTGCCTTGTGTACCAAAAAGTGAATGCTTGTGACATGGTCTAGATCAATTTACCTCCTTCCAGTTACATGTGGGTCATTGGTCCCACATGGGGGGGAGACCTGATTGGGGCACAATGACATGTGGTTGGAGCCTATATGGAGCTGGAACACACCCATACTCTGAACACCTGCACCAGTCAACCTCCTAGTACACACTTCACAATGCACAGAATGGAAGCTCTTCCCGATCACACTTACTCAGTGCCCAACCCGTGTCTGGAGACTAGCCTCCTCTTCCAGACCAGGGAGCTTTCCCTGGCAGCCTCATGTACCCAGAGGGCAGGTTCTGTTGTTTTTCATTTGCTAAGAGAAGAGGTGGGGAAAAAAGACAGTGAGGCACCTGGAGGCATGGTTTCATTGAGGAGGGCAGGGGTCTTTCTGAGCTGTAGTTAACAAACAGATGCCTGGGGTCCCAGTCTCCCACTCACACTTTGAGCTCCCAATAGGGTCAGAAAGCACCCTGGCCAATCTGACCATGAGAGAAACTCTGCAACACAGAGTCACTTTGAGTATGAAGCACTGCCCAGCAAAAGTGGCAGAGCAGAAGTGAATAAAACTCGCTCTCCTTGAGTAAACTATTCTGAATGACAGAAAAGGCCCAAGGACAGCAAGATATTATCTAACTAAAAGACAACAAAAGTAAAGAATAGCAATAAAAAGAGAAGAGTTTTACTCCATCCACACAAATTAGGAAGAACCTGCCGGGCTCGGTGGCTCAGCCTGTAATCTCGCACCTTTGGGAGACTGAGGTGAATGGATTGCCTGAGCCCGCAGGTTCGAGACCCGCCTGGGCAGCGAGACCTCATCTCTACAATAAATCAAAAAAAATTAGCTGGGCTTGGTAGCGTGCCTATAATTCCAGCTACTCGGAAGGCTGAGGCGGAAGGATCACCGGAGCCCAGGAGGTGAGGCTGTGGTGGCCGGAAGCAGTCACTGCACTCCAGTCTGGGCAACTGAGTGAGACTCCAAACTCAAAAAAAAAAAAAAAATTAAGAAACACCTATAGGAAAACTTTGGCAATCCTCAAATCCTTAAAGATACATCACTTTAAAAAGCAGTTATCAGTCCCCAAACAATGGAAGCCACCCAGAATGACCTGCCCCTGATGACAGACACTGAATTCAGATACTGGGTGGCTAAAATTTATAAGAAAAAACACAAGAAATTGGAAGCAAACTCACCCGAGTCAGGTAAGAAGTAAAAGCTGAGTTGGCCAATATAAAAAAGGACCATTCTGAATGGCTGAAGAATTCTCTCTTAGAATTTCTTTTTTTTTTTGAGTTGGAGTCTTCCTCAGTCGCCCAGCCTGGAGTGCAGTGGCTGCTCCCAGCCACCGCAGCTTCAACCTGCTGGACTCCGGTGATCCTTCTGCCTCACCCTTCCAAGTAGCTGGAACTATAGGTGCGCACTACCAAGCCCGGCTAATTTTTTTGATTTATCATAGAGATGAGGTCTCGCCAAGTTGCCCTGGTGGGTCTTGAACCCGCGGGCTCAGACAATTCACTCACTTGGGCCCCTCTTAGAATTTCAAAGCACAGTAACAGGCCTAGAGAGCAGAATTGATCAGGGAAAGTATAAAATCTCAGAGTTTAAGACCAGAATATTGAACTAACCCAGTCTGTCATAAACAAGAAGAAAAGGTTAAAAAAGAATGAGCAAAACTTATTGGCATGTGGGACTATGTCAGTAAGCAAATCTATTGGTATCCCTAAAACAGAAGGGGAAATTGAGGTTACCCTGGAACCAGCCTCTCATGAGATCATCCAATAAATTTTTCATATCTCTCTAGAGAAGTGACCAGCCAAATGCAAGAAATTCAGAAAATGCCTGCAAGATATTACATGAGAAGATGCATAATAATCTGCCTCCACAAAGTAAGCAAGAAAGAAAACATCCTAAAGGCAGGTAGAGAGAAGGATCAGACCAGTCTTTCAGGATTCTTAAGAACATTTTTGAGCACAGAAACAAAAGAAGGATTACACTCATGACAGAAGCAAAAGCAAGCACAGAATTAACAGAGCATAAAGATCATTCACAACTGTGTGTGTGTGTGTGTGTGTGTGTGTTAAAAAAGGAAGCAAATCAGCCCCTGAAGAGACTAATAGCAGGGGTAAACTCTCACATAGCAATACTTAATTTGAACATTAATAGATTGAATGTGCCACTTAAAAGGCATAAAGAAGCAAACTGGATACAGAAACATTATCCAACATCGTGCTGCCTCCGGGAAAGGTATCTCACTGCAAATATTGCCTACAGACCCAAGGTAGAAGACTGGAAAATTATCTTTCAGGCAAATGAAAAGCAAAACATGTACAGGGGTAGCTATTCTGATCAGTCTTCATACCAATTCAAATTTTAAAAGACAAGGACAGATACTATATAACTATAAAATACTCAATTCACCAGCAATAGATATCCATTTTAAACATATAGGTACTCAACACATGTGCACTTGGTTTTATAAAACAATTACTAAGTAAACTAGGAGTGAATGTAGAAACACAATCATAGAGACTTCACTATTCTGCTCACCAGCCCTAGAAAGAACATTGAAACAAAAAAGTTAACAGAGAACCAGAACCTAAACTTAACATTTGACAAAATGGATTTAATAGACATCTATAGAACATTCTACCTGACAACTACAGAGAATACATTCTACTTATCAGCACGTGGATCATACTCCAAGATTGATCACATTCTTGGGCATAAATCAATTATGAACAAACTTCAAATGGTTCTCTTTGTTAATTTTACCAAACATCTTTTCATGTCACAGTGGAATAAAAATAAAATTGCCATCAATAAGATCTGACCAAAACAAACAAAGACATGAACATAAAACAACATGCTGCTGAATGACTAATTGGATCAACATAGAAATCAAGACAGAAACAAAATTATTCCTGGAAATAAACAAAAATAAAGACACACCTTATCAAAATCACTAGGATGTCATGAAATCAATGATGAGAGGGAAATTTATATCATTACATGCTGATATAAAGAAAATAAAGAGATTAAAAGTAAACAGCCTTACATAACACCTACAGAAGCTGGAAAGGCAGGAACATTTAAATCCTAATTTCAGTAGAAAAATATCAAGATTACTAAGATAAAGTCACAATTGCAAGACACAGAAGATAAAAATATAATAGAAAGCATCAACAAGACAAAAAGCTGATTCTTTGAAAGGATAAATAAGATTGACAAACTTCCGACTAGAATGACTAAAAGAGAGAGAAAGTCCAAATAAACACAATTAGAAATAAAAAAGCCAAGGTCACAACTGACCATGAAGAAATTCAAAAGATTATCAGAGATACTATGAACGTCTTTGTGCAAATAAGCAAGAATATCCAGAGGATTTCCTGGCATCACACACCTCCCAAGTTTGAAACAAGAAGG
>NW_007164785.1:5617-10687 GCF_000164805.1 Carlito syrichta
ATTTCTATACATCAACAACAAGCAGGCTGAGAAACAATTTTCTAAATCTCATTTTCAATAATCACATACACACACACACACACACACACACACACACACAAAATGCATTGGCATCCACCTAACCAGAGATGTGAAAGATCTTTATATGAGAACTACAAAATGCTGCTCAAGGAAATCAAGGGTAACACAAACAAAAGGAGAACTATCCCATGATCATGGACTGGAATAGTCAATTTTGTCCAGATGTACATCCTACTCCAGGCAATCTACAGATTCAATGTAATCCCTATCAAATTGTCAACATCATTTTCTCACAACAAGAAACAATGATACAGAAATTCATATGGAAGCATAAAAGAGCATGAATAGCCAAAATGATCCCCATCAAGGGAAAAAACTGGAAATATCACACTTCCAGACTTTAACGTTGTTACAGTTCTACAATAACTAAAACGGCATTGTATTGGTATAGAAATAGGCACATAGACCAATGGAACAGAACAAATATTATGGGAAAAAACACAGTCTCTAGCAAAATCATCTTCAAAAGAGCCATCAATGATAATCATTGGGAAAAAGAAACTGTACTTCATAAATGATTCTGGGAAAACTGATTAGTCACATGAAGAAAAATGAAACTGGACCCTTAACTATCACCACATAAAGAAAATCAACTCAAAAATGGATCAAAAACTTATTGTAAAACCTAACACTATAAGAGTCTTAGAAGAAAAAAATAGAGAATATCCTTCTAAACATTGGTGTAGACAATGAATTCATTATAAAGTCCCCAAAAGCAAATACAACAAAAACTAAGATAGACATGTGTGGAATTATCAAACTTAAAAGTTCTTGCACAGTAAAAGAAACTATCGAAAGAGTAAAGAAGCCTCCACAGAATGGGAAAAATTATTTGTAAGCTATGCATCTGACAAAGACCTAGCTTCAATGATCTACAACCTCCTCTAATAAATTGAGAGGAAAAAAAACCATTAAAAATGTGGGTAAAAGAAATGAACAGACACTCTCAAAGGGTGACATACAAACAGCCACAAACACAAGAAAGCTCAAGCTAACTAATCATCAAAGAAAGATAAATCAAAACTACAATATGATGCAACCCAACTCTAGTAAGGATGACAAACCTTAATAAGTAAAAAAGGAACAACAGGTGTTGGCACTGTTGTGGAGAAAAAGAGTCATTTCTATACTGTTGGTTGAATGTAAACTAGTGTAACCTCTGTAGAAAACAGTGTGGAGATTCCTAAAAGAACTAAAAATCGAGCTTCCTAACAATCCAGCAATTTTTCTCCTGGGAATATACCCAGAAGAACATAAATTGCTCTACCAAAAGACACCTGTACATACATGTTTATTTCTGAATTATTCACAATAGCAAAAATATGGAACCAACCCAGATGCCCATTGAAAGTGGACTGGATAAATAAAATGTGGTACATATGCAGGATGGAATATTATGCAGCAATAAAGAACAAAATCATGGTTTTCACCATTGCATTTCTGTCTGGGTGACAGAGACCGCTAACACACACACACACACACACACACACACACACACACACACACACACACGTACACACAAACAGAAAAAGAAAGAAAACACTTTGAATATGAATGTAGTTTACTCTGTAAACATTATACAGAGAAAACATTTTATTGACAACAGTATTACAAATGCAACATCAATTGATAAAATCTATTAGAAAAATTAAAATATTATAAAATTCCTTCAATATGAGAGTCATGATAAAAATTTCTGAACATAAATGAAATGTTTTTACCCAACAGAAAATGATGCATATGGTACACATATAACTTTTATTGTACCTTCTACTTAACATTAGAAATAAACCCATCAACAATGAGAATATAAAGAAAGAAAATCATGGCACCTGCAGAAAGAAAACAAAAATGTGATGATTTACAGATAAAATAGCTGATTATATAGAAAATGCAGGAAAAATCTATTCTTGAAATTATAGATTTAATACATAAAGCCAGTGAAGCAACTGAATATAATATCAGCATACAGACTTCAATTGTATATTCACCTATAACAACAAAAATGTCTAAAGTATATTTTGAAATAAAGATGTAATTTACAAAAACAAGAATGGGAAATATCTATATTCTTGTATGACTTCAAAACTGACAAATATAAAATGTGATAGAGACAAAATTAAAGAAAAGCTAATATATCAAAGGTCACAGCCAGATATTGATTGGAAAAGTCAACTTTATAAAGAGCCTTAATCTTTAAAAATTATTTTAAAGATTAAATGCAGTTCCAAATGTAATCCCCAGAGAGTTTTGTTTTGTTTTGTTTTTTGAGTTGGAGTCTACTCCGTTGCCCAGGTTGGAGGGCAGTGGACCGCTCACAGCCACCCTATCGTCAGCCTCCGGTGATCCTTCTGCCTCAGCCTTCCAAGTAGCCGGAACTACAGGCATGCGCTACCATGCCAAGATAATTATTTTTTTTTAATTGTAGAGACGAGTCTCGCCAAGTTTACCAGGCTGATCCCAAACCTGCGGGCTCAGGCAATTCACTCGCCTCAGTCTTCCAAAGTGCTGGAATTACAGGCTCAGCCACTGAGTTCAACAGAGTTTTTTCTTAATGTAATTATGTATTAATAAAAAATTATTTAATGTTGGATGCGTAGTAATCCCATGTCATAATAAGAGTAGGGAGGCACATTTCACAGATACATGCAAAAACCAATCATCACACTTAAAAACTACAAAAAGATTGAGTGTTTTTTTCTTGTTGTTTAAGATGTCATGTACATAATATAAATTTATCCACTTAAAATGTTTATATAGTCATAGAGTTACTACCAACACCACTATCAAAAAGTAACACTGTAGCAATTAGTTGTCATGTTTTATTCCAACCTCCCCTAAACCCTTGGCAACAACTATTCTACTTTCTTTGTCTATGAATTTGCCTATTCTTGATGTTTTATATAAACCAACTTACATAACATGTAACTTTTAGATAGGATGAATGCCACAAATCTAAAGTTCTGCAAAGAATCAGACACAAAAGCAGTGATATCTGCACTTGGTGGTATGTGTATTATACTTCGGTAACTGATTTTGAAATTTATTTTCATTACTGAAGCAAACAACATAATTCATTTTTAGTCTTACACAATCAAAATATTATTTTCATTTAAAGAAATATAAAATTACCTGAAGACTCCAAACACTGGTGCTTGAACTCTAAAGCTTATGCTTGCAACTATATAGTTTTGAAGATCCACATTTTTCTGATTTAAGTGCATGTAAGTGCAACTTTGCACAGCTGAGTTTATAATAAAGTAATTCTGTTATCTTGTAAAGGAGAAAAAGCCATAATTCTGTTATTTGGGGGAAACAATACATGAAATAAGAGAATTTTCTTGTATTGTAAGGAAAGAATATCAGGAAAACAGATACGATTTTTAAGTACAATATTAGTAATAGTTGATTATTAAACAAAACTGAACACAGTAGTTCCCTCTTATCCTGTGGGGAGACATTAACCCCAGTGGACGCCTGAAACCATGGATAGTGTCAATTCCCATATGAGTAAATGCTGTGATTTTCCTATACATACAGACATACCTATAGTAAAGTTTGCTTACAAATTAGGCACTAGTGATTATCAATACCCAATAATATAACATAATAATTATAACAATACACTTATACCACTACCCTTGCATTAGAGTACCTTATTAAGTAAACTAAAGGGATGAACACAGGCACTACTATGGCATATGGAATCTGATAACTAGATGACTACTAAGTGACTGATGGGCAAGTGGCATAGACAGTATGGATACTTGGACAAAGCAATGATTCACGTTTCAGGTGGGGCAGATCAATACTACAAGATTTGAACATGCTACTCAGAACACTGCATGTTTTAAAACCCATGAACTGTTCTTTTCCACAATTTTTCTTCCAGTATGTTTCACTGAACTTGTTCCTGGGTAACTGAAACCTCAGAGGGTGATATAATGATAAGGGCATCTACTGTAGTTCATTATTCAATATTTATATTAACATTGTACTGACTATAAAAATCTTTCTTCATGCTTATAAGTCAACTTAAACTTAGTCAAACTTATTCATATTATTTGAAATTCCCCTTTTATATATTTTCTTTTATATAGCACCATGACAAAAAACTTACTTCAGTTTGAACATTAAGCCATTTATTGACACCCATGGGTGATCATGGCTGCTATGGGAGACTCCAATCCATGCTTCACGTACGAGAGAGTCCAGAAGTTTCTAAAAGATAATGAAATTTTTTATCTAAATATTCATTATGATAGGTATTGTCAACTTTTAAAAATTCAAATGGTGTAACTTTCTAAAGATCCTGAATTTTAAACACAAAATATATTAAATAAAATATTAAAGTAAATAAAAAACAGATTTTTTTATTTGTATAAATTTAAGGGGTACAAGAGCATTTTTGTTGCATGTATACATTGCCTGGTGGTGATCCCGGCTTTAAGTGCAATCATCCTCTGGAAAGTACATTGCACCCACTACATAATTTCTCATTCCTTATTCCTCTCCTACTTGCCCACCCTTCAGTGTTTTCAGTGGCTATTATTTCATTCTTTATGTCCATTTGTACCCATTATTTATCTCCCACTTAAATATGAGAACTGGATGGATTAAATGATAGTTCTATTTTTAAGTTTTTGAAAAAATTCAAACTATTTTTCATATATATTGCACTAATTTACATTTCCGTGAACAGTGTATGAGATTCCATTTTCTCCACATGCTTGAGAGCATGTTATTTTTTACTTTTAATGATAGTCATTCTGAGTGGTATAAGATAGCATTTCAATGTAGTTTTCATTTACACCTCTCTGATGATTAGTGATGATAAACATTTTTATATGCTTGCTGACCATTTTTACATTTTATTTTGAATAATGTTGATTTAAAAGGAACTCTTAAATGTTTAACTTAATAATTGTATTCTTCTCCAGTTAATAAGAAAAACTTTGATTCAATAATTTAATATTTGCCCATGTTGAC
>NW_007164786.1:0-1146 GCF_000164805.1 Carlito syrichta
TATATATATATATATTTAGGTGTATATTTAAATTTTATTTTATGTAGAGATGTGAGGTACAAATAAGAATTTACCTACACAAGTAAGCTACATGCGGGTGAAACGTGAAGTTTGGGCCTCCAACTGGCCAATCTGACTTCATTTACTCTGCATTGGGACCAGGCATCTTTTGTGTTGTAACATGCCTGCCTCCCTGTCTCTCTTCCCTGGAAGTGACCAGTGATTGTCCATCTCTCCCTTGTGCTAATATGATTATGTTCAGGTCCCACGTATGAGTGAGAACATGTGGTATTCAGTTATTTTTTTCTGTGACAGATAATTAAGTGTGATGATATCCAAGTCCATCCAATTTGCTGTGAAGTGCATGCTTTTTTCTTCTTTATAGTTGTATAATATTCCATTGTGTATATGTATATTTTCTTTATTCAGTCCACTTTTAACGGGTGGTACGATTGGTTTTATATTTTTGCAATAGTGAATAGTGTAGCAATAAACATGCATGTGCAAGTGTTTTTTTTGTTTCTGTTGTTTTGTAGAATTATTTATGTTTCTCCAGGTATAATCCCAGGAAAAAGACTGCAAGATTGTATAGAGGATCAATTTTTAGTTCTTTTAGGAACTACCACACTGCTTTACATAGAAGATGAACTAGCATGCACTCCCAACAACAGTCTAGAAGTGTTCCCTTTACTCTGCACGTGTGCTAGCATCTATTGTTTTTTGATTTATTAATGATGGTCATCCTTACAGGAATTAGGGGTATGTCACTGTAGTTTTTATATTCATTTCTCTGCAAATTAGTGAAGCTAAGCGTTTTTTTCAATTATCTGTTGACTGCTTGTGTATCTTCTTTTGAAAAGTGTCTATTCATGTCCTTTGTCCACTTTTTTATAAGACTGTTTTTTTTTTCTTTTAGCTCATTTGAGTTTCTTGTAGATCCTGGATGTTAGGCTATTGTCATATACATAATTAGCTAATTTTTTTTCCCCCTAACTGTGGGTTGTCTCTTTACTTTCTTGAAGGTCTCTTTTGCTATGCAAATGATTTTCAGCCTGATGAGTTATCACTTGTCTAGCTTAGGTTTTATGGCATTTGCTTTTATTTTGTAATTTGATCATGGATATGCTGCCTAATTTGATTTGCTTA
>NW_007164787.1:0-334 GCF_000164805.1 Carlito syrichta
GCTGAGAATGAAGCAGGAATTTCAGTAATGGGAATCCTCATATACAGAACACTACACGACATGTTGCAACGGAAGAATAAGGAATCTTGTTTACATGAGGCCTCCATCCCAAAAACCTACACACCGTCTTGCTAAGAGATAACCACCATTAAGGTTTTGGGAGTAGAAATCTGAATAATGGGAGTTCTCATATACAGGAAACTGCACTGTCTATTGCTAATTAGAATACGGAATCTGGTTTACACGTGTCCTCCATCCCAATAAAACTTCAGGTTTTCTTGCTAAGGGCTAACCACGAATTTGGGTTTTTGAAGCATAAACTAGGGAAATGAAA
>NW_007164788.1:0-793 GCF_000164805.1 Carlito syrichta
TTCTTTTGTTTTGCAGACTGTATTAATTTGATGTGATCCCACTTGTCTAACTTTCTTCTAAAGGTATGGGCATTTAGGTTTCTGAAGAGGAATTAGTTCCCGGTTCCTGTTTCCATAAAGGTGACTCCTGAGTTATCTAAGGTGCCTCCTGAGTTTTCATAGATTATTATAATTTGATGTTTTACATTTAGGCCTTTGATCTATTTAGTGTTAATGTTTATGGTGATAGTTAGGGGTCCTGTTTCAATGTTGTGCATGTGTTCAGCCTTTTCCCAGCACTATTTACTGTATATGTTCTATATTCCCCTGTGGGTCTTGTAGGTTTTTTCAAAGATGAGTTGGTTGAGAATTTGAGGATTTCATTCTCTTTCCTTATCCATTGGCCTTTGTAACTATGTTTTACCAATTCCAGGTTGTTTTGATTACTGTAAACTTATAGTAAAGTTTGAAGTCTAGAACAGCGATAGCTCCTGCTTTGTTTCTTTTGATAAGGATTCTTTTGACTATTCACGATTGTTTAGGGTTTCATATGAATTCTTTATTCTAATTTCCATGTCTGAGAAAGTGATGTTAACTTAATGGTTATTTCAATGTATCTGTACATTGCCAAAAAGCTAATATTTAAATTAATAGATGTAAGCATGTCAGGGAAACAAGCAGGTCCTCCTGCCCTTTGTGATATCAGCCTCAGAACTTGACATCATAATGGGAGGGACCTTGACTACTGAGAAATCCTTAGTTTCAAGGACTTGTGTACAGTACTCTGCCAATGCAGAAGACGTGGTTTCTTTCC
>NW_007164789.1:0-1024 GCF_000164805.1 Carlito syrichta
ATTCACCAAGTCTTTAGAATGAGGCACACAGAAAAAAGAGAATTTGGGGCCCAATATGTATAAACCAAAATATCATGGAGATTTACAAAGTAGTAAGTATTTGGGATCTGCATTAGTATAAAAATTTAGATAATTGAAAATTCTACAAAATTGTTTATGATCTTAGCAAAAGAAATATTCAAATCCTGTAGGAAAAACTACTCAATGGCTGTTAAACAATAATAAAAACATCCAAAAGTTTCTAAACTAAAGAAAGTGCTAAAATATTATTTGGTTGTGCTATAACCAAGCTCCAACAGGACTCCATGACCATAGTAATAAAAGACTACCTCTTGGCCAACCCCCTCGAGTCTCCTCCCAGTTTGATTGCTTCTTGGTCCTCTCAATAAAGACTGCTTTAAAAGAAAGTCGGCCGGACTCAATGGCTCAGCCTGTAATCCTGCACATTTGGGAGGCTTAGGTGAGTGGTTTGCCTGAGTCTGCAGGTTCGAGAGCCACCTGGGCAGCAAGGCCTCATCTCTACAATAAATCAAAAAATAAGCCACGCGTGGGAGCAGGCCCCTGTAATTCCGGCTACTTAGAAGGCACAGGCAGAATGATCGCTAGAACCCAGCAGGTCGAGGCTGTGGTGGCTGTGAGCAACCCTCTGCCCTCAACTCTGGGTGAAAGAGTGAGATTCCAACTCAATTAAAAAAAAAGACTACCTCTTTTAGAGGATTCTTGAATGGTCACTTATCCATGGAGATATTTTTGGATAGGTGTGAACACACGGTTCTCTTCACTTCTTGGGAATGAAATCCACCTTGTCTACCACATTTGGCAGAGCACTGTACACAAGTGCTTGAATCCTAAGGATTGCTCAGTAGTCAAGGTCCCTACCATTATGATGTCAAAGTTCTGAGGCTGATGGCATAAATGACAATTTGACATGCTTTTTTCCCTGACTTTATTTATCTCTTTTAATGTAAAAATTACCCTTTTAGTTAATCTACAGATTCAATAAAATAACCATTAAGTTAACATC
>NW_007164790.1:0-779 GCF_000164805.1 Carlito syrichta
TTGGTTGTGCTATAACCAAGCTCCAACAGGACTCCATGACCATAGTAATAAAAGACTACCTCTTGGCCAACCCCCTCGAGTCTCCTCCCAGTTTGATTGCTTCTTGGTCCTCTCAATAAAGACTGCTTTAAAAGAAAGTCGGCCGGACTCAATGGCTCAGCCTGTAATCCTGCACATTTGGGAGGCTTAGGTGAGTGGTTTGCCTGAGTCTGCAGGTTCGAGAGCCACCTGGGCAGCAAGGCCTCATCTCTACAATAAATCAAAAAATAAGCCACGCGTGGGAGCAGGCCCCTGTAATTCCGGCTACTTAGAAGGCACAGGCAGAATGATCGCTAGAACCCAGCAGGTCGAGGCTGTGGTGGCTGTGAGCAACCCTCTGCCCTCAACTCTGGGTGAAAGAGTGAGATTCCAACTCAATTAAAAAAAAAGACTACCTCTTTTAGAGGATTCTTGAATGGTCACTTATCCATGGAGATATTTTTGGATAGGTGTGAACACACGGTTCTCTTCACTTCTTGGGAATGAAATCCACCTTGTCTACCACATTTGGCAGAGCACTGTACACAAGTGCTTGAATCCTAAGGATTGCTCAGTAGTCAAGGTCCCTACCATTATGATGTCAAAGTTCTGAGGCTGATGGCATAAATGACAATTTGACATGCTTTTTTCCCTGACTTTATTTATCTCTTTTAATGTAAAAATTACCCTTTTAGTTAATCTACAGATTCAATAAAATAACCATTAAGTTAACATCATTCTTCTCAGACCTGGAAATTACA
>NW_007164791.1:0-440 GCF_000164805.1 Carlito syrichta
AGTGCTTGGATTCCAGTCATGGGCCGCCATGCCAGGCCTTTTGGTTCATTTTCAATGAAGGATCGAGGTTAGGCTCAGGGGCTCAGCCTTCTCATCCCAGCGCTTTGGGAGGCCAAGGCCAGCAGTCAACATGAACCTGCAGGGCAAGACCCACCTGGCCACCTTGGCAAGACCTCGGCTACCCTCCGTCCCAAATGAACTGGGTGTAGTGGCATACACCTGTCGTTCCAGCTCCTCGGAAGGCTGGGAAAAGGCTCGCTGGAGTTTGGTGGACTGAGGTTGCAGTAGTGGAGAGTGAGACGCCGCCCTCCAGCATAGGTAATGGAGTGAGACTGACACAAAGAAACAAAGGAAAAAAGAATAAAAAACAAAAGCATCCATTTGTGTATGGAGTTGGGATTTTTGTGAACAGAGAGATATGATTTGGGAAGGATGACCCA
>NW_007164792.1:0-779 GCF_000164805.1 Carlito syrichta
TCATAGATGGTGCTTTGTTGCTGTATCCATATATGGTGAAAGATGTGAACTCACTCATCTGAGCCTCTATTATAAGGACTGAAACCCCATTAATGAGGATGGAGCACTCATGACCTAATCACCTCTCAAAGACACCACCTCCTAATATGACCACAATGGAGATTAAATTACAACATAGAAATTCAGGGATGGGGTCACAAAATTAATTGTTTATTGCTTGTCTCCCTTATAAACTTTATGGGGGTCAAGAATGTGTTTTTCTGCTATACTCAGTATACTGTATTAAATATATAAGTAATTAACTCTGTGCCCAACATATATTGGGTTTAAGTAAAATCTGTAGAGTATTTGAGTGGATGAATGGACAGACAAATGGTTTTATTATTTCACATGAAAGATGAAGAAACAAGCTTAGAGAATGAATCTGATATGCCAAAGGCCATACCTTTTTCTTGGTGATATAGACTCAACCCATCTATTCAGTCATTTTCTTATGGATTATAGTCTGTTACAGCTGTTAATCAAAACCAGAATACTGTAGACTGGGTGGCTTAACCATCCAAAATTTTATTTCTCACATTTCTGCAGATGGGAAGTTCAAAATCCAGGGATTGCCATGTTTAGCTCTCGGTGAGGGCTCTATTTTTGACTGGTAGATAGCGAGCTTCTCACTGTGTCAGTACATGGAGAGAGAAAGAAAAAAAAAAAGAGAGAGGGAGAGAATATTTTCTTATAAGGACACTAATCCTACCAAAACAGGAACCCATCCTTTTGACCTT
>NW_007164793.1:0-992 GCF_000164805.1 Carlito syrichta
CATATGCAGAGTTCCCAAATAGCACACATCTGTATTCAAAATGACTGTAAAAAGTGACCACCCTCCATGTAGAAAATGGTCAATGTGTTAGATCAGCAAAGGAAATTCAGACTCTGAGAAAGTTGTAAATGAGCAGATTTCTTTGACTATTTAGCTTGATGGAGATGGTCACAAATAAAAGTTTTCTGTGACTAGATTTCATTTTTACCTAATCACTGCAAAATGTACTTTGTGCTTTTCTAATCATTTTGGTTGTACTGGAAAAGAAGACGTTTCAGTGTGGACTCTACTGGGAATTCTTTCTGAAGGGACACCTTGTAAATCTCTCATTCTGGAACCAGGACAAAATGTGACTGATCTTTTTCCATAGTGTGAGATCTGAAAGGTGGCAGGGCCTCTCTCAGAGAAGTAGACTTTCCTTCAAAACTACAAGAAAAGTTAAAACAAAACCCATCAGCTTCTCTCTGTCTCTCTGCTCCTGCATGGTTGGTGGGGATTGATTCCTGCACCTCCTTTGGGGAATGAGGATTCTTGGGGGCACCAGGGCAGTGAGTTATCCTGTGGGGAGCAACATAGGAAGGGGCTGTCTTCCCCAGGGCCACACATGACCCCACACAACTCCCCAGCAGCCCAAAGTTGGAGCCTGAATTTCACAGTCAGACCCAGGAAAATGGATCATTTGAGCTAGCAGACAGGCCAATGCCCCTGCAGAGAATTAAAAGTGCAGCCACCTCCCCCCACAGCTGACACCCACTGGAAGGGAGGAGTAAGAGGACACAATTTATGTTAAGTCACTGGACACTGTTTTCTCTAATCCTCCATTACTTAACACAAGAAGAAAAGGGTGCAAATGAATGAAAACTTTGGCAACTTACAAAAGTAAAACCAAACACCACTTCAGATGCCAAAAATGATTTCAACATAATTTTTGCTTATGCTCAAAACTGCACACTCACCACGAGGAGACCTCCTCAACCCATGTGATCCCATGG
>NW_007164794.1:0-849 GCF_000164805.1 Carlito syrichta
CATTTATGTTAAGTCACTGGACACTGTTTTCTCTAATCCTCCATTACTTAACACAAGAAGAAAAGGGTGCAAATGAATGAAAACTTTGGCAACTTACAAAAGTAAAACCAAACACCACTTCAGATGCCAAAAATGATTTCAACTTAATTTTTGTTTATGCTCAAAACTGCACACTCATCACGAGGAGACCTCCTCAACCCATGTGATCCCATTGTTTGGATTATTTTGATTCGCTAAATATGGCTTTACAGGATTCCCTCTGGAAAACTTGGATACAATTACCTCAGCTCTGCCAGAAAGAGAGAAAACCAAGACTTCCAGACTTGAGTGAAAAGTTGAGGAGTCACAGGAGCGGGGACAGCAGCCAGGAAGAGGAGTCCCACTAAGCCACGCTAAGCCACTGGGACCCCTAGACCTGCCCTGGCTCCCGGGCCACCCTGGGCCAGTTTGTCCCCAACCTCCAGCATGGGAAAGGAGTCCTGCCCTGCTTCTGCTGCCTCTCTCCACTCCTGCTGAGACCCCTTCCTGATCCAGCCCTTCCACTTCCCCAGACCTAGACAACCCAGAGACCACTGGAGGGTCCTCTACTCTCTCCTGAGACCCCCAGGGATAGTGTGGAGTGTTGGGAGCCAACATATGTAACCACACAGCTGAGGCCTATGAAGGCCTATTCAGAAGGTCGCCTCTGAGACAAGGATATAACATCAAGTGTGTACATATGATAGTAACCAGTGTATTATAAGACAACAGATTTTCATATTAGGAAGTGACAGTCTAAAATAAAATCTTATTATATCCTATGAAAATGCACAGCAGATATTTATATCTCTTTTCTTTCTAAACTGTTTT
>NW_007164795.1:0-1350 GCF_000164805.1 Carlito syrichta
ACTGAAGGTATTCCAGGCGATTGAAAAAGATGGAACTCTCCCCAAATCATTTTACGAAGCCAACATCACATTGATACCCAAGCCAGGTAAAGATCCAACAAAGAAAGAGAACTACAGGCCAATATCTTTGATGAACATAGATGCTAAAATTCTCAACAAGATCCTAGCAAACCGGATTCAGCAATACATCTCAAAAATCATCCACCATGACCAAGTAGGCTTCATTCCTGGCATGCAAGGCTGGTTCAACATTCGTAAAACCATAAATGTAATTAAATACATCAACAGATGTCAAAACAAAAGCCACATGATCATATCACTAGATGCAGAAAAAGCTTTTGATAAAATCCAGCACCGCTTCTTGATAAAAACCCTTGAACATCTAGGCATACGGGGAACATACCTCAAAATAGTAAAAGCCATCTACGAGAAACCCACAGCCAGCATACTCCTAAATGGACCAAAATTGGAACCAATTCCCCTGAAAACTGGAACTAGACAAGGATGCCCACTCTCTCCCCTCCTGTCCAACATAGTATTGGAAGTCCTGGCTAAAGCAATCAGAGAAGAGGAGGCAATCAGAGGTATTCAAATAGGAAAAGAGGAAGTCAAGTTATCTCTCTATGCAGATGATATGATGGTGTACCTTGAAAACCCAAGAGAATCTTTCAAAGGCCTCCTTACATTGATAAAAGCCTTTGGCAAAATCTCAGGATACACAATAAATGTACAAAAGACAATCACATTTCTCTACACCAATAATAAACAAACAGAAACCCAAATAAAAAGCACAGTTCCATTCACAATAGCCACAAAACAAATGAAATACCTTGGCATCTTCCTAACCAGAGACGTGAAAGACCTTTACAATGAAAATTACAAAACACTGCTCAAAGAAATCAAAGCTGACATGAACAAGTGGAAAAATATCCCATGCTCATGGATCAGAAGAATCAACATTGTGAAGATGTCCATCTTACCTAAGACAATCTACAAATTCAATGCAATACCCGTTAGATTACCAACAACATTCTTCACAGACCTAGAAAAAACAACACAGGAATTCATATGGAAACACAAACATCCAAGAATAGCCAGAACAATCCTCAACAAGAAAAGAAAGCAGGTGGTATCACAATACCAGATTTCAAACTTTACTATAAAGCTACAATCATCAAAACAGCTTGGTATTGGTACAGGAACAGGCATATAGATCAATGGAACAGAATTTGAAATTCCGAAGCGAAACCTCAGTTTGCTCACCCAACTCATCTTCGACAAAGCCCCACCACCTACCATGGGGAGAGGAGAACCTATTCATAAATGGTGCTGGGAAGATTGGCTGACCAC
>NW_007164795.1:1507-45049 GCF_000164805.1 Carlito syrichta
TGACAAGCTTCTGCAAAGCCAAAGAAACCATCAAGAGAGCAGGGAGACAGCCTACAGACTGGGAAAAAGTATTTGCCAACTCTAGGTCTGACAAAGGCTTAACATCCTGGACCTACAAGGAACTGAAACGTACTGAAAAGAAGAAAACAAACAACCCCATTATAAAATGGGCAAAAGACATGAACAGACACTTCACAAAAGAAGACATTCGAGCAGCCAACAAACACATGAAGAAATGCTCAACCTCACTAATCATCAGGGAGATGCAAATCAAAACCACACTGAGATACCACCTAACTCCAGTTAGAATGGCAATTATCAACAACTCAAAAAATAACAGCTGCTGGAGAGGGTGTGGTGAAAAGGGAACACTTCTACACTGTTGGTGGGAGTGTAAACTAGTGCAACCTCTGTGGAAAGCAGTGTGGCGATTCCTAAAAGCTCTAAAAATTGACCTTCCATATGACCCTGCAATCCCCCTACTGGGAATATACCCTGAAGAACACAAATCACTCTATAAAAAAGTTACCTGCACACGTATGTTTATCGCAGCATTGTTCACAATAGCAAGAACCTGGAAACAACCATGCTGCCCATCAAAAGAGGACTGGATTAAAAAAATGTGGTACATATACACGATGGAATACTACGCAGCCATAAAAAAGAACAAAATCATGAATTTCACTGCAACCTGTATGGAACTAGAGTCTATAATACTGAGTGACCTCTCACAAAAACAAAAATCCGAATATCACATGTTCTCACTCATATAATGGACCTTGAACATCCAATGCAATACTATAAGAAAATGACTGATGGTACTGGGAAACTGCAGGGGGAGGGGGATGGGATTAACAGTAGCAAATATCTGTCGGGGGATGGGAAAACACTTCTTATCTACAGGGTGCCTGAATGAAATGTCATTGTACACCTAACCCTTAACTGTACCCCACAAAACCATAATAAAAAATACTGATTAATGAAAAAAATAAAAAATAAAATAAAAAAATTAAAAAAAAAAATAAAACAATCCTTTTAGAAAGCATATGTATGCAACTCCCCATGGCTAATTCCCCTCTGTTCTTCTGTTTACTGGTAAAATGACTTGTGCCATGATTGATTAACTTGAACTTTAAATTTCACGGAGAATTATTAAATGTTTGCTGGAATTTAAAAAAATCAAATGAATTGCAACTTGTTGAGATGAGGCTGTTGTGGATAGAGAGGGAAGACCCCTGGCAGCACCAGCTCCCTTGACCCCGAGGGGCCTCCCATGAAAAGGGCTGTCCCCAGGTGTGAAGACCCTATGCCCGGGCCACCATGCAGAGGGAGCAGCCCAGCATGGGGAGCAGGCAGAATTGGGTTCACTGAAGTGTGCCTGGAGGCTGTTCCTCTGTGCCTGTCTGCTGTCCAAGCACATAGTTGTCATGTCTACCTTGGTGGTTCTGATGACTCAGGGATCTCATGGGTGGAACTCAAGAGCTTAGAACTGGACACGGGGAAACTGTGGTAGTAATGAATCCCCTCCTCTCTTGTCTAACCACCCAAGGTGTGTCGCTGAGTGGCTGCTGTGTGCCCTGCCTGCCCTCCAGGGTCTCTGACTTTCCCAAAGTCCTCATGAGAAAGAGTGCAGGTAGAGTTGACTATAACCCCCTGTGGGAGCAAATGTTTTCTGCCATTCTCTCTTCTAAGTGTTTACATGCGTACTTCATTTCACCTTACCAACAGGGAAAAACCTTATAATTCATGGGCAACTAGGTGGAATAATCTATTAGAGTATTTCCTCAGAGGTTGAGAAAAAAATTAGCCCCAGAATAATGGCTGCTCTAGTCCTGCCTAACAGAGCTTAAATATGAGGCTTGAAAGGATCAAATTGTGTCCAAGTAACTAAGATGTATCTCAGAATAAAGTTCAACAATATTGACAGGAATAGAAAAATATCCAATACCCACTAAGGTAAAATTTATAATTTCTATCATCTAGTCAGCAATGACTAAGTATTAAATGAAGCAGAAAAATCTGACACAAAAAAATCTTTTTCCCGGTCCGAATGGCACTGTCAGGACCCAGGCCCACTGAGCTCAAAGAGGGAGTGCCCGTGCCACTTGTGGCTGCAAGTTGTACGGCCACGCAAGCTCCCTGCGAGCCGGCAGCCTCCTGTGGCCTGATCTGGAAATGGCCCCCATGCCTAGGGCAAGTGTCATTTCCCCATGCCAGGCTGCCTTTCTTATTCCTAGATGCGATCGCCTCAGGCCATGGCAAAGGGAAGGCTTCCGTGAGCCACTGCGGATCTCAGTGTATGTTCCCAGCTCTGCCTTTGAAGCTGCTGTCCTGGCGATCCTCAGCTTTGGGAAGAGAAAAGGACTCAAACCAGCCAGGGGAACTCTCAGCTCAGGAGAAAACTTCCTGTGCGTACTGAAAGTGTGGGATGGTGAAATCTTGACTTGAAAGATTGGAAGAAAACAGTAAACCCATAAATGACAAGTACAGAAACCTTCGAGACCTGGCAGAGAATATCACTGAATAAAGCAGGTTTAGCATACATTAGGGAGTGGTGAGGACTGTGGCAAACAGAGGGGCCAGCCCCCATCTAGAGAAAGCAGACCTGACTCAGCTCTAGCCCGTTGTTGCTATTCACATTTGAGATTGCCAGATCTTCCCATTTTTCTAGAAAAGCCTAATTCTAAAATCAAAAGGTAGTAATTCAAGAATGTCAAACACTTTGCTCTAGAAACAAAACAAAACATGGTAAATGGAGCTATCCATATATGGCTTAAATCACTCCCCCTCTGATCTAGGAAGGGGCTCAGAGCACGGAGAGACTTCCCTGACCACTCAGCAACCAAGGTCAAGGCAGGACTAGGTCCCAGTTCCACTGAGGCATCTCAGATAAAAGACCCTGATGTTGATAGCTGGTCACATGCCCAAAGCAGCACCGTTCAAAGAAAGATCATGCAGCACAGGTGTGGCACATAATTTTAAATTTCCTAGTAGCTGCATTTTAAAAACAGTAAGAAGGAGTGGGGGAAATAATTCTAATGATAGGCTGTTAACCCCAATATATCTACTAAGTTGTCATGCCAATGTAACAGTCAAGACCAAAATGATTGCTGTTGAGCTATTTGACGTTCTATTTTCCTTCTAGCCTCCAGGGTCAGATGTGCACACCAGACCTGCAGCATGTGTCCCTGTGATCCAGTCACCTTCCCAGGGCTCAATATCTTCATGGGCTAGTGGCTGCTCAGCTGGACGGCGCAGACCTAAAAGACCAGGCTACAGACTCAGCTGCTCGGAGGGAAATGGGCCCAAACGGCCCGTGGCTCTGATTAAATAAAGGTACAGAGAAGGATTTCCTCCCGCACCCTCGGCTGGCCACGACAATCCCCGGCAAAATTCAGGTCCCACAAAGTCATGCACCAGCAGGCTGCCTGACCTTGGGTGTTTGTTGCACTTCTCTGAGCCTCGGTTTCTTCATCTGATAAATGGGAATCGTGATCATATCCAGTGGCGCCCACTGGCAGAGCTATTGTGAGAGAGGACTCCATAGTGACACATTTAAAAGAAAGTGCTGTGTGCACAGGAAAGTTCGGCCTGGAGTTCCGGGAACACCACACTGCTCAATCTGTATTTGTTGAAAACACCTTAGCCTGTTTTCCGACAACTCTATTTCCAAGAATTTAACCCAAGGAAATAATTTTAAATGTTCAAAAATGTTTTGGATTGAAGATGTTCTTCACGGTGCTACTTATAATCACAACCAATCGTTCAGACTAAACGTCTAACAAAAGGTGCTGTGGGTAGAAAGAATCGTGTCCCCACCCCATCCCCAATTCATATGTGGAAATCCTGATCTCCAGTGTGACTGTATTTGGAAACAGGGCTGTTCAGGAGACAATGAGGATGAAATGAGGCCATAAGAGTGGGGCCCTCCGGGCTCAGTGGCTCAGCCTGTAATCCCGCGCCTTTGGGAGGCTGAGATGAGTGGATTGCCTGAAACCGTGGGTTCGAGATCCGCCTGGGCAGCGAGACCTCATCTTTACAATAAACCAAAATGAGCCGGACGTGGTAGTGCGCGCCTGTAGTTCCAGCTACTTGGAAGGCTGAGGCGGAAGGATCGCTGGAGCCCAGCAGGTCGAGGCTGCAGTGGCCAGGAGTGGCCACTGCACTCCAGTCTGGGCGACAGAGTGAGACTCCAGCTGAAAAAAAAAGAGTGGGACCCTACTCCCATGGAACTGGTGTCTTTATAAGAAGAGGAAGGGACACTGGAGACCTCTCCCTCTTCTCCCCTCCCCTCCACCACGTGAGGACACAGCAAGAGGGTGGCTGTCTGCAAGCCAGGACGTAAGCCCTCATCAAACGCCAACCTTGCTGGCGTCTTCATCTTGGACTTTGAGCCAAGGTCGTCTTTTCAAGGGAGAGATCACTGGTGTCTCCTCCTCCTCTGATAAAGGCACTCAACCCATCATGGGCCCTGCCCTCATGGCCCTTCACTCACTTCCCTCGATCACTTCCCCAAGGCCTCACTTCCAAATGATGTTCCATTAAGGGGTTGAGCCTTCCACATGTGAATCTGGGCAGACACAACATTCAGCCCGGACAACTCAGGGTTAGGCACACAAATGTTCATTCTGCAGGTGCCCTTGCTGATGAGGGGTGCCCTCCTCCCCTGGCAGTTTCCCACAATCCCTTTCTTATAGTATCACCCTGATTCTTCAAGTTCAGCTTTTGAGTGAGAACATGTGACACTCGGTTCTTTGTTTCTGTGATAGATCACTCAGTATTATAGACTGTAAGTACACCCCAAGTTGCTGCAAAGTTCATAACTTTGTCCTTTTTCATGACTGCGTATTATTCCACTGGGTATATGTACCACATTTTTTAATCCAATCTTCTTTTGATGGGCAGCTCGGTTGGTTCCATGTTCTTGCTATTGTAAACAATGCTGCAATAAACATGAGTGTGCAGGTATCTTTTTCATAGAGTGAGTTGAGTTCCTCCAGGTATATTCCAGTAGGAGGATTGTGGGGTCATATGGGAGGCTGATTTTTAGATCTTTTAGAAATCGCCACACTGTTTTCCACAGAAGCTGTACTAGTTTACACTCCCACCAACAGTGTAGAAATGTTCCCATTTCACTGCATTCTCTCTAGCATCTGTTGTTTTTTGGGTTATTGATGTTGGTCATCCTGACTGGAGTTAGGTGGTATCTCAGTGTAGTTTTAATTTGCATTTCTTTGATGACAAGTGAGGCTGAGCATTTTTTCAGCCTGTTGACTGCTCCTATGTCTTCTTTTGAGAAGTGTCTATTCATATCTTTTGCCCACTTTGTAATGGGGCTGTTTTTTTTTTTTTTTTTTTTTGGCATGTTTGAGTTCCTTGTAGATCCTAGATGTTAGGCCTTTGTCAGACATAGAGTTGGCAAACATTTTTTCCCAGTCTGTGGGCTGTCTTCCTGCTCTCTTGATGGTTTCTTTGGCTTTGTAAAAGCATGTCAGTTTTATGAAGTCCCATTTATCTATCTTATCTCTTATGGTGTAGGCATTTGGGGTTTTGATCAGGAATTGGTTGCCAGTTCCAATTTCCATAAGCGTGTCTCCTGCATTTTCTAAGGTTCTTGTAGTTTGAGATTTTACATTTAGGTCTTTGATTTATTTAGTGTTGTTTTTGTGTAAGGCAATAGGTAGGAGCCCTGTTTCAATCTTCTGCATGTGGTCAGCCAGTTTTTCCAGCACCACTTACTGAATAGGTTGTCCTCTCCCCAGTGGTTTGTGGTGGAGGGTTTGTGGAAGATGAGTTGGTTGAGAAATTGATGTTTTGCTTCTGGAATCTCTATCCTGTTCCATTGGTCTACATGCCCGTTCTTGTACTAATACCAGGCTGTTTTGGTTATTGTAACTTTATAACAAATTTTAAAGTCTGGGAGTGTGATGCCTCCTGCTTTGTTTTTGTTTTTGTTTTGCTGAGGATTGTTTTGGCGATTCGTGGTCATTTATGTTTCCATATGCATTCCTGTATTGTTGTTTCTAGGTCTCAGAAGAATGCTACTGGTAATTTAATGGCTCTTATGGTACATCTGTAGATTGCCTTGAGTAGGATGGACATCTTAACAATGTTGATTCTTCTCATCCATGAGCATGAAATACTTTTCCATTTGTTTGAGTCAACTTTGGTTTCTTTGAGCAGTGTTCTGTAGTTTTCGTTGTAAAGGTCTCCGACTTCTCTGGCTAGGAAGACGCAGACGAACTTTTCACACAGGCTCCTTCATGGTAGCCAGCTCTGTTTTGTGGGATTCTTTGCAAGCCTTCCATCTTTCGATGTACCTCTGAAGTCCGACAGCCTTGTGCAGCGTTACCACATGTCCCATTTCTGGCAACCCCTGGGCCTCTCCCCACCTTTCACTGGAAAACACTCCTCTAATCCTTCCAGGTGACCAGGCCAGTGACTTTTTGGCTCCCTAGAAACCAGACTCAAAGGGCGGCCAGGGCCTGAGGGAGAGCTTCTCAGTCTTCATCTGCAGAACCACCCAGGAATTGATTTCGACTTGCCGCTCCTAAAAAGGCAATTTGTGGGGCTAGAATACAGTTTCTTCCTTCCAGGCCCATAATTTCACCACTTATATTTTAGCCCAGAGGTTCCCACGTGTTCTCAGTTCACAATACCCTTAATGTCTCCGTAATTTTTTTCATTCACCCCCAAGCCAAAACAAATAATGGTTTTATGAAGTCACTTCAACTTGGAAGTAGTCGTTTGTATGTTCGTCAGCAGATGGCGCTGTGATTCAAAGTTAAATTATCCAGCAGTTAATCTGGAGAGGGGGAGCGCGCGGTCTGCACTCCTAACTGCTTGGGAGGCTGGGCAGGAGGATTGCTCGAGGTCAAGAGTTCAAGGCAACATAGTGAGACTCCAACTCTTTAAAAAAAAAATAGGTGGGGACATAAATAAGTCACCCAGCAGTGCCTCAGCACACAGTCTGAGAACCACGCATTATTCTGCTCTCTATAGGAAGCATCCATGGTGTGGTCTCATAGCTTACTGTCTGAAGTGAACTAAACTGAGCCCATGACCAGAACTGCTGAGGAACCACACCAGTCTGGAACGTTGGAGGTTTTCCTCTTAAGGGTTATGTCTTTGATGAGATCTGTATGACAGTTTTCTAGCAATCTTGCTACTGCCTGAAATTGAAAGGATAATAGGTGGCGAGAAGGGGTGACAGTGCTGCTCTGTCTGAACCGCACTGTCAGAGAGGTTTGTTGGCTTGGCTGCCTTCTCCCTGAGCAGCCCACGGAAGGCCTGGAAACCTGATTCCTTAAGGAGCCAGCTGATAGAGACAGGCCCCCCACAGTACCTTAAAAAGGGAAAAGCTTTTCTATAAATTCTACGACTACAAGATTTTTTTTATAAGTATAAGGTTCCAGGTGCCTGGACATGCTGGTTAGCTTCAGTTATAGTGCGCACAAGCTGAGTCATTCTGGCCGTGTGACTGCGTGCACAGTGTCCGTACAAGCCATTTCCCTGACACAGTTCAAATGCTAATAAGGTAAAATGCGAGATGAGATGAATCTGAATTGTGGCCATCAGTCCCTGTTCAGCCTTCATCAAACGACTCTGCTGTTTGCACATCCTCACCGCTTCCCTCGCTGCTCAGGTGTATATTTTTCCTTCAGGCATCTATACTTCCCTGCTAACTGGCAGCAGCCTCCTTCACCTCAGAATCAGGCTTTACCTGTTTACCATTTTGCCAGGGAGCTTGCTAACTTCTGTGTGGTTCCCAGAAGCAGATAAAGCTTTGCTAAATGCATATAGTTCCTACTGCCTTCCTAGTACTGATCTTTCAGTGTTCCTTGGTCGTGTGCCTCATTTCCAACAATTTCAGCTAAGAGTTCCACTCATTGTGCAGTATTATGTCACAGTGTCCCTTGCAAGTACATGTTAGTTTCTTCCATGCCTCTGAGATGTAATTAAAGGTCTGTTCCACGTTTAAAATAAACTCCACAGGGTTAAAGCTATTCATAGGCTCATGGGACACATCTTGATAATACTGGCATAGACAGCATTTTCATGAAATAGAAACTGTTAGAATCAAGGAAGACATGTAAGACTAAAGTATCATCACCTTTCCCCACAGCACTCTTGTTTTGACCCATGACAGACGGATGTCCAGAGCCTCCCATTTCTTTCACAGAGATCTTGGTGGAGCAACACTTGTTCATTTGGTGTTACTTACCACGAGAGCATTCCTTTGCACCAAATGAAAACAGATTGAGTGTTGAGAGAAGGTTTATGTTGAGAACTTCATCACTGATAACTTTGGGATGGGCTGACTGCATCTCAGTGACTAATTCAGGGGGAGGACAGGCACTGAAGTGCCTGAGGCTGGGCCTGGGTGTGGAGCAGAGATCTCTGCACAGAAGGGGTGGAGAGCCTCCAGGTCAGCACCGCACAGATGCCTGGAAGATGCCTGGGCATGGAGTGGAGAGGGCCTGGGCGCCAAGATCTCTACACAGGAAGGGTGGGGCAAATCAGGCTGCTGGTCTAGGCAAGCAGGTGCTCAGAATGCCTGGAGATCGGCCAGAGCATAAGAGCTGATAAGGCCTCCTGCACCACAGTCCCTGCCAGGAGGGGTGGGGCAGCCCAGGCTGCTAGTTCAGGTGAGGTGGTGCCCGAAATGCCTGGTGACTTCCCTGGGTGTGGAGCAGAGCAGGCCCCATCGCTTCAGAACCTCTGCTCAGGTTGCTAATCCAGGGGTGCATAAGTGGGGTCCGCATGCTCCTTGGTATCGGAGGGACACACTTCCCAACTGACTGGAGAGCACCCTGGGGCTCCCAGCGCTGACACATGCAGACTGAGTCCGGGTCACCGAGCTGACCTTGGCTGCAGGTCTCACGGCCTGGGAGAAGCAGCGACTTCCACAACTCTGCTGCTACTCGGGCTGCTGCTTCAGGTGCGCAGGAGTGGGGTCCCTCCTGCGAGTCCCCCGCCACTCAGGCTGCCATTCTAGAGGCCCAGGAGTGGAGTCTCTCCTGGTCCTCAGGATCGCTGGGGCACACTACCCAAACTAACCAGAGGATCAGCAGTGGCACGTGCAGACTGATTCCAGGTCCCAAAGCTGATGCTGGTTTCTAGTCTCACTGCCTGGGAGGAACTGTGGATTCACGGCTCTCCTGCTACTCTGGTCATGCAATGGGAGAGAGCCCAATTCTGGGGCCTACTGCTGGGGTGCTCTCCAGAATCCCCTCAACTCTGGCTGTGGGGACCCTGTCCCCACTCCAGGGCAAGCACTCCCTTCTCTGGCCTAAGACGAAAACGCCTGCAGCAGCTGCCACACCACTGGGTCACCAAACAATGGCTGCCTGACTTGGAGCCTGGGTAAAGAGTGGCATCTCCCTCTCGGCCCCAAGTGCTGGGGAAGGCTTGCCGCTTTGCCCAGTGTCTTTCCTGCTCACCTTCTCTCAGCCTTCCCCTGAGGTCGTGCCAGGGCTTGGGAGGGGCAAAGTGCTCTCCCATGGGCTGGATTAGAAGTCCCCTTAGTTGAAAGGCATCTCAGAGGGAAACACTCTGCCCTGTCTCTCGTTCGCCTTTTGCTGCCGAATGCCACTCCTGGGCCACTGGCCCTTTTCCTCACCAGGATCTCGAGCGTTCTCTGTTGCTCCAGTGAATTTTTATTTTCCTTCTTGAACTGAAGTTCACCGAGTTGATTTGTACATATTAGTTTGTGATTTCCAGTGGCCGAGGTATGCTGTAAGCCTCTAATCTACCGTCTTGGGTGGGGGTGGGGGGGAACCCTTTTCTATAAATGTATTTTTATTTAGGAAAAAGTCAATGATTCTAATTGCATCACACAATAAGGAAGCACTCTGGATCAACCTAAGTGGGTACAAAAGAATTTTTTTTCTTGATCTATGTATAGGCATATTTTGTTCCTTCATATCTGTTTACAGTACTGTGCATCAAAAAGATAATACTTTCTTCCCTTCGGGGGATAATTTTTTAAAAATTAGCATAATTGTGGGGTTGAACTCCCATCCACAGAAACTGGGCTACGTAACTTGTCGTCAGAAAAGGGCATTTCCCTCTCCTGCCTTGAGTCTATGTGTCCATCCTCCTTCCACCTCGAGCACCATTAGGTTTCGTTCCTCCACCCCTTCAGTGGTATCCTTAGTCATTAGCCTTCTGAGAACTCATAGTACACAGGGGTATATATAATTCACTTTACCAAGTTGAATGAAGGATGTTATCTAAAATGTAAAGATGTTGTCTAAGAGATCAGTGTAATTGCGAAATAGTCTATGCATTATCTCATAGATAAAGCTTCCTATGTTGAATGTACATTTTGCAGACCATTCCTACGTGTACCTAAAATTTTAAAAATATAAAATAACTGACTGCTTTGCTATTAAGACATAATTATAATTATTCTAATTTAATCCTTCCCTTTGAAGACCTCACTTATCTTTATTTCCAGGACACATATAGTACCAATAATGAACACAGACCTTTTCTGGCATTTGCAACTCCTCATATAGACAGTTGCGTCAGCATATCTAATTTCTAACTTCATCTATATTTCAGATGCATCTAAGTTTCCAGAAACAGAAAAGACCCCATTTATTTTCCATACAATATTCAGGAGTGTGCCAGGCTACTAATAATGTGTGACATTAATTCTAATGTTTTTTAAGATGAGGGAAATTACAAAGCCAGAAAATATTTCAAATAACAGATCTCAGTGTATAGATATTCTAGTAGGACCACAAACTACAATAAAATATAAACATCAAAAACATGCACAAATTGTTCTTAATGAATGGGGAAGTACCCAGACCTCTAAGTTGCCTTTCAAAACAAGAACCAAATTTATTTCACAGTCGATGTGTAAAAACAGCTAGAGTGAAACATTGCTCCTATCACAAATACTACTTCAAAATTTGTATCAGATTTTATCATCCCAAGTTAAACATTATAAAACTCACGTGTGTTTTAATATATAACTAGAGTTTTAGTTTCTAGATAATAGTTGGTCATGAAATGTTCACTAAAATAGATTATAACAGCTAAATTGGGAGTAAATATTTAGGAGAGCATAAATGAACATAGTACTATTTTTTAAATGATAAGGCTATAAAGATTGTGAATATTTATAGTAAAGTTCCATTTAAGCTAATCTACAATCACTGATGTTTAGATGGCAATAATAGCTAATTTTTATAGAATATTTACTGTCTGTCAAGCACTGTGTAACCTCATTTAATCCTCAAAGTAAACCTATGTGCTTGGTACTGATATAATTCCCATCTTCCAGGTAAAGAACATGGGGTTTGGAGATGTAAGGCAACTTACCAAAAGTCATACAACTAATAAGAAAGAAATCAAAACTAATTTTATATGACACTGAAGTCTGTATTCTGAGCCACTATATTAAGACAACAACAATGTGATGAGGAGGACAAAGGCTTCAGGGAAACTAGTTGTTATAGACTAAATGTTTGTATCCCCCCAGAATTCATATGTTGGAGCCCTAACCCCCAGTGTCATGATATCTGGAATAAGGACATTGGGAAGTAATTAGGGTAGGATGAGGTCATGAGGATGGGGCCCTTGTAGTGGAATCAATGCCTTATAAGAGACATTAGAGAGCCCACCCACACATGTCCCCACCGTGCACCAATAGGTCATGTGAGCACACTTTGATTTGGTGGCCACCTACAAGCCAAGAGAAGAGGCCTCAGAATGAAACCTCTCTGTTGGCACATTAATCTTGAACTTCTCAGCCTCCAGAACTGTGAGTAATAAATTCGTTGTTTAAGCCACCTATCTAGCCCATGGTCATTTGTTATGGAAGCCTAAGCAGACTAATTCCTAGTATTGGCTGCAGGACTCGTAGCAGTAGTGAGAGGAGAGCTTGCTCACAGAGCAGTAGGACAAAGGGCTGGTCAGCACCAGAGCCACCTGACCATGGATCAAACCAGGTGTAAATTCAGCTTAAGCACCTTCAGAAACAATCCACAGCCTGTCCTGAAGCTGGAGAGGCCCGCCCCTGGGCTCGTCTGTAGCAAACATCAAAACTTGCAGTGGCCACTGGGTTAGAATTAGGTGACCGACTGGCTCCTGGGAATGTTTCCGGTTTTGCTTTATATGCTAAATTTTGGGCATCCAATTCATGTAAAAATCCCTATGGAGGCTCAAGGTGTTGTTCACCCTCATTCATATCAACCCCACATGGTTGTGTGGATTTTGAGTTGGATGCCATGTCTAACTTGTGGTCTTGGGTAAGTCTGTTCACTGAGGGCAGGAGAACAGAAGCAAGTTGTCTCTGAGTCAGCATGAACTCTGGAGTCGGGGCCACCGGGGCTGTGGTTCTGACCTTCACCATGACCTCAGGCCTCCTGCAGCTAAATGGGGGTCATTACTGCTTCCCTTGTGGTGATGTTCAGGAGATCAGCAAAAATGGGTGTAGACACCTACTGCAGTGCTGGCCTGGTAGACAGGCACTTCTAGTAATGAGGAGCTGGGCTTGGCGAGGAGGAGAAAGAACCTTGGTTGAGCAGGTAGAATCTTCCCTGCCTAGATTTCTCAGTGGATATCAATTTCTTCTATAAAATGCCTGGGTTGGTCTTGTCGGGACATTTTACTTTAGTGTCAAGAATCTGAGAAAGGACCGGGCGTGGTGGCTCAAGCCTATAATCCCAGCACTTTGGGAGGCCGAGGCGAGAGGATTGCCAGAGCCCACAGGTTCGAGACCAGCCTGGGTAACATGGTGAGACCTCCTCTCTACAATAAATCAAAAAATTAGCCAGGCATGGTAGCGCACGCCTATAGTTTTGGCTACTTGGAAGGCTGAGGCGGAAGGATCGCCAGAGCGCAGCAAGTCGAGGCTGCGGTGGCTGGGAACATGCCACTGCACTCCAGCCTGGGTGACAGAGTAAGATTCCAATTCAAAAAAAAGAAAAAAGAATCTGAGAAAGGATGTGTAAACCTTCTGTGCAAAAATGCACCAAAGCACACATTTTTAGAAAACTCAGTTCCAATCTCACCCCAGTTAAAAACCCAAAAGCTAGGCCACTTTCCAGATATTGTTTCCCATAAATAACTGGGCTTATCATGAAACAGAGCCTCTATCTCTTCCATTGAAGAGGAAACATCAGGAATTCATTCCATTCATCGTGCTTTCCCATTACTAGTTTTACTACATATGTTGTTTAATTTCACATCTGGATTGTTGTCTGTCCACTGACTTCCAGATTTAGGGAGTCAAAGTTGAGTCAGGCTACTGTGGGTTCCAGGGTCCCATGAATACAGACAGTAAGATGCCTAATTTAAAACATCTATTTTGTCATCAAGCTTACACAAGAAGATCTGTGTATTTCCATTATTTTTACAAATCTCCAATTTAGGGAAATAACTTTCTAAAAGAAGAGAAAAGCCCCAGAATTTTTCATGAAAAGTGTCAGTTATATATACAAAGAAGAATGTTTATGCTTATTTTTTTTAACATTGTAAATATATATGGTTTATATATGAGGTTATGTGGTGATCATGTGTGAAGAGTTTTCAGCTATTGTCCAATGGCAAAATATATAAAATCCAAGGTCTGCAAATAGCATTCCTGACCCCTGTGCAATGTCTATGAGCAGGAAAAGAGGAAGGTTATGCCCTCAGTCTCTTTATGTCAGGGAAAAGTTTATGAAGACGGGGCTTGAGTCAGTGAAGCAATGAGTCATTTGTCTTCCAAAGGAAAGGTCATATGGAAGAAAGTCTACAAATATTTAGTTGCACATAAATTCAGAAAAGTAGTTAGAACTTAAGCTCAAACCCCAGTCTCACATCTTAATATTTTCCGCAACCTGAAAGTTTACGAAGATGTGGCTTGGTGTGCATCCACCGGGTTTCCCAGCATTCCAAGGCAGGAAGTGGAATATACTTCCCAGCCTTCAACATAGGCCAGAGACAATCCTGTCAATCCTGTCAACCTAAGCCCATCGAGGCGAGTTCGGGGTATCTAAACACTTAGAGTTTGGAGCAGAAAACTTTATCAGCTGATACAAAACTGTATAACACCCCACACTTCCTATGGCAGGGACTTTCCTAAAGCAGCAAAGCCTGATGGAACACCTTTGAAAGCAGACCTCAGTGCGAATGCTGACAGGCGCACACCTCCAGACAGGAGAGTGGAAGCATGAAAGAGGACAAACCAGGAAGAGAAAGGGCAATACGGAGAACACAGTGAAGGAAGAAGGAAACTTTCCAAAAGAAAGCTCATGATACCCTCAGAGATGAGCACTGCATTCGCAACACAGCAAGATGCCATCCTGAAAAAAAATTTTTTTTTCAGAGAATTAAAATCAGGTCTTAAAAAAAATTTTTTTTTGAGTTGGAGTCTCAGGCCCAGACTGGAGGGCAGTGGCACGCTCCCAACCACTGCAGCCTAGACCTGCTGGGCTCCGGCGATCCTTCCGCCTCAGCCTTCCGAGTAACCGGAACTATAGGCGCACACCACCACGCCCGACTAAATTTTGATTTATTGTAGAGACGAGGTCTTGCCAAGTTGCCCGGGCTGGTCTTGAACCCACGGGCTCAGGCAATCCACTTGCCTTGGCCTCCCAAATAGCTGGGATTGCAGTCTGAGCCACCAAACCCAGCCAAATCTTATACATTTTAAAAAATAGCAGAAATGAAAAACAATAGAAGACGCTGAGAGACAAAGTTGAAATCTTAAGAAGCAGAGTAAAAAGATAGAGATAGAAAAATAGGCAAAACTTAAGAGAGGCCCAATGCAGGAGGCCTGTTATCCAAAATATTTAGATCCAGAAAGAGATACTAGTTTTGAAAAGGGGCTGAGAACAAAGTAAAAAATTTGACACTTTCTCCATAAGGAAGATGCTAAGGAAACATTCCCTTCTCCCTCTGAAGTTTCGCTGAAAAATCATCTTACAAAAGGCAGATTAATTGGAGAAAAGGCATACAAATTCATTTGATGTGCACACAAAAATGCCAAACTCTGCAAAAGGTTTCGAAAGGTTTATTCTGAGCCAAAAGTGAGTGGTCTATGTCAGTGGCTCAGTCCCAAGGGTTCCTGAGAACATGTGTCTCAAACGTTCAGGGAGACATCGATACATGTGAGGTTCACATTGTCTGGCCTCAGGAAGGTTGGAGGTCTCCAAGAGGGCGCTTGCAGAGTCAAAGTGTGGAGTCAAAGATTTTCTCATTGGCAATTGGGAGAAAGAGGCTCCACCTAAAGCATCTGAAATCAGGGAAGGAAACGAGTTCAGTTAAAGGGGGGAGGGGCTGGAGGAAGCCAGGATTCTTGATATGTAGATGAAGGCTCTGAGTCGCAGGCTTCAGAGAGAGTAGGGTAAGTGGCTCAGAAGGTGTCAGAATCTCACCTGATCTTTCCTAGATCCAGACAAGGGAGGACCTCCAGAGAAAGCCTGGCTGCATCAGTGCAGATTGTCTCTACAGATGCAAATCAAAAGACAGCTTTTCATGGCCTCCTGTTTACAGGCTGCTGAACAGCTGTCTCAAACTGTAACAAGTAAGTATGCTTCGGGGTAAAATATTTTGATTTTCTTCAAAAGGAAGGTGGAACTCTTCAAATGATGTTGAAAAGAAACCTTTAATTAAGACAACAGCTTGCAGCTGACATAGCCACTCATCCAGACTGGAGAAGGTCGGAAGCTCTAGAAGCACATTCTTCAAGAGGGTGAAATAGATAGCAATCTGTGTATTGTGAGAAAGAAGACTGACGAACTGGGAGACGAGTTCTGAAAAGTCAAGGAGCAAAATAATCATAGGGTGTACTGTACATGACATAGTAAGGTAAGGTTCTGACTTACGCTTTTTTTTCCTCCGTCAGGATCTCGCTATATTGCCCAGGCTGGAATGCAGTGGCAGTCAGGGTTCACTGCAGCCTCAGCCTCCTGGGCTCAGGGCATCCTTCCTCCTCTGCCTCCTGTGTAGTCGGGACTACAGGCATGTGACACCATGTTTTGCTTGTGATTTCTATTCTTTGTAGAAACGGGTCTTGCTATGTTGCCCTTGCTGGTCTCAAACTCTAGGGCTCAACCAATTCTCCCACCTCCATCTCCCAAAGTGGTGGGATTACAGGCGTGAGTCACTGTGCCTGGCCCTGACTTATACTTTCACAATTATGATACCAGTGTGATTCTACTGGGAGAATGAAAAAACAGCATAAGTGAAAAATGAAATTCTAAATCCCAGGCCTGGAGCGGTGGCTCATGTCTAAAATCCCAGCACTTTGGGAGGCCGAAGTGGAAGGATTGCTTAAACCCAGGAGCTGGAGAGCAGCCTGGACAACACAGAGAGACCTCTATGAAAAGTGAGAAAATTAGGCCAGGCTCGGTGGCTCAGCCTGTCATCCCAGCACTTTGGGAGACTGAGGCGAGTGGATTGCCTGAGCCCATGGGTTCGAGACCAGCCTGGGCAACTTGTCGAGACTTTGTCTCTCCAATAAATCAAAAAATTAGCTGGGCATGGTAGCATACACCTGTAGCTTGGGCTAATTGGAAGGCTGAGGTGGAAGGATCACCGCAGCCCTGCAGGTCGACACTGGGATGGCTGGCTGTGAGCGTGCCACTGTACTCCAGTCCCGGCCATGGAGTGAGAATCCAACTCAAAAAAAATAAAAGTGAGAAAATTAGCTGGGTGTGGTGGCTTGCACTTGTAGTTTTAGTTACTCAGGAGGCTGAGGTGGAAAGATTGCAGGAGATCAGGAAGTTGAGTCTATAGTAAGCTGTTATCATGCCATTGTACTCTAGCCTAGGTGACAGAGAGAGATTCTGACTCAAAAAAAAAAAAAGAAAATGATAAATCTTCCAACCAACTGAATGGATGTTCTCAGGCCCAGGGAGAACTGAAAAATCAAATTCAAACTATAATGGGAAAAGAGGTCAGACATAGCTTTTATAACCTACCTTTTGGAGTTTACCCATAACTGACTAGAATTTACGTTAAACTATCGACTAAGCAGACTGTGGAAATAAGACATCAAATTTCAACCTGACTCTGGTATAGCATCACATGACAGATAGCAGGCTCTAAAGGAAATAGAAAATACCCCTCAATATATTTCTCTGACAAATTTTGAAATGGTGCAGCAAGTTGTGTATGCAAAAGTTATACAAATCACGAAACTTAGGATTACATTGAAGCAAAAGCTGTACAAATCACAAGGCTTATGATTATATTGATACTGTATTATTCCAACTTATGATCACTCAGAAAAGGGAGTAAGTGGGGATTTTCATCTTTCAGTTGAGGGGTCACAGTCCAGAGGGAAGCCAAGGATTCCCTGAAGCTGCTTACTGGGAGCACATAGGAGACACGGGACTCTCAGTAATATGCTCAGGAATGGCAGGAACACTTGAACCCTTGTCATGTCCTCTCTAGGGGCTGTGGCAATGTGGATGGATATTAGAGGGTCTCTGTATCAGTTGGAAGCGCACAACACCTTTTAAGATATTTACCACCCATTCTCTCTGAAGCCTGCTACTTAGAGGTTTCATCTACATAACAAAAATGGCTTCCATATCTTAAACTTTTTTTTTACTGATTTCAAATTTTTTGGACAGAGATGACCTCTTCCGTCAAATTGCCAATCAGAAAATCTTTGAATCTACTTATGTCCTATAAGCCCCACACCTGGAGATGTCCCTTTCCAGGTTAAACCATTATGTATACCTTATATATATTGATTGATGTCCTTGGCTGTAAATTTCTGTCTCTCTAAAATCTATAAAACCAAGGTGTAGCCCAACCACCTTGGGCTCATGTTCTCAGGACCTCCTGGGACTGTACCCCAAGACACAAGAACAAACCTTCTAAAATAGTCAAGAGTTTGGCTTGTCATTAACAACAGGAAGCGTGTGTGAGAGTGTGAATAGTGTTGATGTGGAGAGAAGATGAAAGATAGCTGAATTCTCATCTTGTAAATCAAGAAGTCAATAGATAATGACTAAAAGTAAAAAGTCAGGAAGTAGCAATAAAGTGAACTATATATGAGATAGAAATGTTTCATCAAAGTCAAATTTCCCGAGTGTGATTGCTGTTTCATGGTGAGGTGACACAATGTCTGTAGTTAAATCTCAAACAGCTCGCAGAGGACAGATAGAAAACAAGTGTAAATCTAGACAAGGATAAGCAGGTATTCATTATACCCCTCTGTAACTTCTCTGAAGGTATAAAATTTTTCAAAAAGCAAAAACTGAAAGTGGCTGGCATTATAATGGTATTATTTTGAGAAATGGAAGTAGATCCCCATGCTTGTTAGTTAGCTTAAATATTTTCATCCATTTATTTTGGAACTGGGGTCTTGCTGTGTGAAGAGGGCTGCACTCAAACTCTTGGGGTCATGCAATTGCCCCCCCTCAGCCTCCCAAGTAGCTGGGACTACAGGTACTTAATGTCTAGTGAGAAATTAGCGTGTTGGAGTGGTAAGTGGGTGAGCCACTGATGTTTTTTAAAACTAGCTTTGGACAGTGGTTTGTTGGTTGAACTCTGACACATACCTTTGATAAAAAATAAAAACTAAAATTAAAAAAATCAGTACATATTAAGGAGAAATTAAATAACAGTAAACCAAAACTTTAAAAAATATCAGCTTTTGTACATGCAAACAATGTATGGGAGGTAGAATAGAAAAAATATTCACCACAACAAAAGGAAATATAAAATACTTAGGAACAACCTTAACATGAAATGTTTGAAATTTATTTGAAGACTGAGGAGCATAAATGAAGCCTAGATGAGAGGACAACAATAGATTTAGGTTAAGAGCATGCTATTGAGAGACCCAGGAAACCAAGAAACTTATTTGCTGTAAAAGTAGCGTTTAGTTCACGTATTTCATATATCCCCACCTCATGTTTACTATATATTTTGTGTATTCCTACCTCATGTATTTTATGAAATTTTAGTACTTTAAATCCTACCTCAGACCCTGTAGAATTAGGCTATGTCGGGTTTTAAGCAGTGTTTGTATTTAGAACTCTTGGGTTAAGCATTGTCAGCCCCAAATTAGCAGACTAACTTATGCTTTTACAACGGGATGTAAATGATAAAGCGATAAGCCCCTTTCAGACATTCCTACAAGGTGGCAGCAGACTCAGAGGTGTCAGCTGCTCTCTATCACCGGTTTTTATCCCAGTGATAATTTACACGTAGTGGCTATGTAAACCTGCAGGGAACAAAGACTTTTATAAAAGTAACCGCCTTGCTGTAATAAGCTTGTGATATTTTATAAATTCCCAGAATTAGTATATGATTTTCTACCCCACATTCACTGTATGGGTTTGCAGCATTCATATTTAAAACTTTGTTAAGTTTGGCTTTTGTTGTCCCATAATGACCATGTTATGTTATGTAAATGTTAAGCAAACAAGCTTTCCTAAGCATACCTTGGGATGGAAACTTAAAGGGCTAATGTAACCCTTTGCCTGCCGGCTCAGGTTACTTCATACTCAGGGACTGTATGGACCTAACTTATCTAACATTCCACTCGGCCCATTATGTGGGTTTCTGTCAATCACGGGCAGCACCCACCAATACCAAGTGTTCCCGTACCCATTAGGAGAAATTACCCAATCATGTAAAATCAAGTTTGGAGTTCTTTCCCCTCCCTCTGTAATTGTGCATAAAAACTGCTTGCCATTATGAATCGGGGCTCTTGTCCCTGAAGCTGCTGCTTCGGGCATGAGCCCAGACTCGAGCCTGAATAAAGACCCTCGTGTGTTTGCATCGGAGCTGGCTCTTTGTGGTCTCTATCTCTCTCATTAGAGTCCCGGGTTCAACATAGAATGGCGAGACATGTTTTATTTCTGGGTCTGATGATATCATGCTGTAGAGGTGTCAGTTGTTCATAAAGTAAACACAATGCAATTCCAATTAAAACCCAACAAAATGACTTTATCCTTTGTGAAAATATGTGGGAGGACATAGACAAGGAATTGCTCAACCAGATTTAAAAATATATTGAAAAGCTAAGTAAAACAGTGTGGTACAGTCACTGTAAACAAAAGGTCTGTAGAACCAAACAGTAGAAAATCAATTTGAGTGTATGATAAATGGCCTGTGATAAAGATGGTCTTTCTGCTAAGCATGTATGTGCATTTGGCTGAGAGAGAATAAATGGATTCATTAAGTTGTGAGGGCAGCTGTCTAGACATTATGCATGAGGGAGGACCTCCCCCCAAAATGGAGTTATTTTTTTGAAGGCAGGCAGCTTGTTGTACAGGTTTCTGCTGCTAGGTAAGTGTTCTGGGAACTTGCCTGCATCAGTGTCTCAGCTAACGTTGTTGTGAGAAGCTGCATTCAGCTTCAGTGAATGTTCGTTTTGTTTTTGGAGATTCTTTCAATGTGTTTGTCCATTCCTTGATGGATGATTTATGAGCACACCTGCCCATATAGTGCTGAGTATTCAGTAGTTTTTGTTTTGTTTTTTTGAGTTGGAGACTTACCTGTTGCCCAGGCTGGAGGCAGTGGCACACTCATGGCGACCCCAGCATCAACCTGCTGGGATCCGGTGATCCTTCCACCTCAGCCTTCCAAGTAGCCAGAATGACAGGCGCGCACTACCATGCCTGTCTATTTTTTTTATTTATTGTAGAGACGAGATCTTGCCAAGTTGCCCAGGCTGGTCTCGAACCCCTGTGCTCAGCCCATCCTCTCGCCTCCGCCTCTCTGAGTGCTAGATGACAGACTTGAGCCACTGCAGCCGGCCATATCCTGTTACTTCTACATCTTAAATATCTCTAAGAATCTAATTCCAATGCACCTCCTCTCGTGTAGGCCTCTAACAAGTCTTCCCTGGGTCAATGCAACAGGGTCCCGACTGGTCTTCCTGCTTCTGGTATAGTCTGGGTCCAATCCATTCTTCATGGGGTAGTATTTCCACTACTATTCAATGATTCCCTGCTCTTAGGAGCAAGTCCAGTGCCTTACTTTGGATGGTGAATCCCTTTGTGATCTGGCCTCTTCTTTCTCTGGCATCATTTCTTCTGCTATTGCTGCAATCACTCCAACAAGAGTAAATGTTTCTGTTTCTAGAACTTGTTGATCTTTTTCTCTTCAGAGCTTTACATGTACTTGCCCTACTTGGTACATTTCTTTTCTACTCGCACCCCTTATTCTTCAATTCTGGGAGCCTCCTGTGACTCACTGACCTCGCGGACTCTTCTTATGAGAGCACTTGGTCCAGCCAAGCCCTGGCCACGGGGAGCGCAGGACTCACGTCTCCCTTGCTCTTCTGTGGGGCCTCTGAACCTCAGCATTATGCCTAGAACGTATCAGGCACTCACTAAATATTTGGTGAATTCATTAAACTGCTCGATATTCTTCATAGCTAGAAAAAAACCCATGGTTTTCATGGTAATGAAAATGGTAACCTTTATCAGTTGATATTAATAAAGCCATGTTGTATCGGCTAATTTCCAAAATTACAAATTCCTGCTCCAGGCCAATCTTCTCTGACTTAAAAATATTTTCAGTCATGCCAGATTCTCAGTCATTTGGGGCTGGGACTGGAGTTTCCAAATAAAGAGAAATTTCACCTCTTACCTCTTCCTACTTCCTGCTTTTAGGTTCTATGGTTAAGTTGCTTTGGGCTCATCTTGCACACCATCTTCAAGCCTCTGCCATAGAAATGGAATCTTAAGAGATAAATTTTGAAAATGTTTCTTTTGTTTTCTATATAAGAGCCAGATTATTTGATCAAGGGTGTGTGGTGATGAAAATTCAGCCCTATCTGTTATGGATTGGTGGGGTTATTAAGCGAGTTGTCAGAGGGACTGTCTTCTGAGGACAAGCACGTCAGGAGCCTTATCACATGTGCACCCCCATAGGCATCAATAAGAACTCCTTGAAATGTCCAGGATCGCAGATATCCACTGTCTCCTCTAAAATTAACCTAGTGTTCTTTCCATTTCAGTTGGTCTAGGGTTGTGTCGCTTCAACTAGATGTAGATAGGAAATACTTCTGATTTGATACACTCTAAAATGTATACAGGATCATGAGTAAGCAAAGATACTGCTGTAGATGGGGAAGATGTTTTTCAAGCCCTTCAGCATTGGTGCTCCACATCTGAGAAAATGCTAAAGCTTCTGTGAGTGGCTGTTTCTTCTATTCTTCTAGATTTTTTTTTTTTTTGCCTCAAACTTTTCCAGCAAAAGAAAGGTTAAAAGTAGAACAAAGGAATAATTTCCTTAGCATGTAAAGATCACAACATATTCGTGCGCTCCTGTAAATCCTGCTGCTTGGAAGGTTGAGGCAGAAGGATCGCAGGAGCCCAGCAGGTCCAGGCTGGGGTGGCCGTGAGTGTGCCATGCATGCCAGCCTGGGCGATGGAGTGAGACTCCAACTCAAAAAAAAAAAAAAAAAAGAAAATTTTTCTTCATTTCCCATGACAAGATCATTATTAATTCCCACTGAGTTGAGAGGACTCTGGCTCACAAATCAACTGTGCAATCTAAGGAAATTAAAGTTCACATACTTCAATTTCTACATATTAAAACCAACCTTCTTTTGCAGCCAGAAACCCTAGTTACCTTGAACAAATATTAATTTTCCCTTGAATAATCTTTATGCATGTCTATACCACAGGATCCTTAATAAATTAGAAACACTTAGCAATTCTTTGTCATGCTGCGGTATTTTTTCCCCCTTAAATACAGGAGCTGGACTGGCATCAACTTTTTCCTTCACCAAAGACATAAAATCACTATCCTCCCTTAATTACCACAGTGAACACTTGTTTGGCACTGCTCCACACCCATTCTCCACCTCTAATAATGCCCGAGTCCTTTTCTATCCCCTGGGTCCCCTCCGAAACTGTGGACACCAACTGAACTGCCAGATATGGTAGCCCCTGACCACATGTGACCACTTAGCACTTGAAATGGGGCTAGTGTGACTGAGAGATGCTTCCTTTAATTAACTTTCTTAAATGCAAAAACTGACTTTCAGTTTGGTTTTTTGAAAACTTTTAAGTATGTTTACAACAGCTTGGGTATATGAATCGCTTTTTTGACTATCCATTTTATGAAACCTACATCTTTCTACAGATCAAGTATTTCCATTGAAAATTTAGCTTTAAAATGGAGATATGTCATGAATGTAACATCTGTTGGATTGGGGGGAAAAGCATAAAATATCTTACCGATAATCTTTTACATTGATTATATGTTGAAATGATAATATTTGGACATGTTAGGTACAAATAAAATATATTAAAGTATACTTCACATTGTTTCTTTTTACCTTTTTTATTGTGGTACTGGAAAATCTTAAGTTAGACATGGGGAGCAGGGCACGGTGGCTCAAACCTGTCGTCCCAGCACTTTGGGAGGCTGAGGCGGGAGGACTGCCTGAGCCCAGGAGTTTGAGACCAGTCAGGCAACTTGGTGAGACCTTGTCTCTGCAATTAAAAAAAAAAATTAGCTGGGTGTGGTGGTGCATGCCTATAGTTTCACCTACTTGGAAGGCTGAGGCAGAAGGATGGCCAGAGCCCAGCAGGTCGAGGCTGGAATGGCCGTGAGTGTGCCACTGCTCTCCAGCCTGGCGACAGAGTGAGAATCCAACTCAAAAAGTAAAAAAAATATAAATAAATAAAGTAACACATGTGGCTTGCCTTGTCTTTCTAGTGCTAGGACTGGACGAGCTCCCCTCTTCCCGAAAGCTCCAAGGGCAGCCCTGTAGACTGAGCTTGGCCAACCCCACACTCCTCAGAGCCAGAGCAGGGCAAAGACAGAGAACACCGGTGGACAAGGTCAGACAGAGTTCACCAGCTAAGGGGTTGCTCTCTCATCAGCCTGCTGGCTGCTCTGGTCCCAGCTGCCAAGTCCTGCTTCCTTGCATATCTCAGTGAGATCCTCCAGGCTTCCGTAGTCTTCCCTTCCCATGCCCATGCAACAGATTCTCTTTTGTTTACACCAGTCTGCCTTTTTCTAGCGTTTTCAGCCAGGTACCCTAATGTGATCAAGGTTCGTCAGGAACTGAGACTCTACTCTCAACCCTCATTTCACTAGAATCCCTGGTGAACCTTGTGATCCCTAAAGTTGCAACCACTTGGCCTGGGGTAGGTGTGGCTCCAGCAAGCTCCTCAGGTGATTTCGATGTTTGAAATCAGGGTAAGAACCACTGGTTTAGGTCTTCTTCTTGGTGTCTGTATGGCCGGTGAGTAAACATCAATTTATGTCACCATAAGGCCAATCAAACATCCTGCAACCCCTGCCCTCCTGCATGCATTCATGCACAGACGTATTTATTTTATTTCTGAGTTGGAGTCTCACTCTGTCACCCAGGCTGGAGTGCAGTGGCATGCTCACGGGTCACCACAGCCTCAGCCTGCTGGGCTCAGGTGATCCTTCCACCTCAACCTTCTAAGTAGCCAGAACTACAGGCATGCACCACCTCACCCAGCTAATTTTTTTATTTATTGTAGAGACGAGGTCTCACCAAGTCGCCCAGGCTGGTCTCGAACCCCTGGGCTCAGGCAATCCTCTCACCTCGACCTCCCAAAATGCTGGGATTACAGGCTTGAGCCACTGCACCCCACCTACAAGTATTTATTAAGGACCTATTATGCATGCTCCAGGCATTGTTCCAGTTACTAGGGATGTGGCAGTGAGCAAAACAGACAAAACCCCTTCTCTGCTGAAGCATACTTTTTAGTCGGGGGGGGGGGTATAGTAAGCAAAAGAAAACATACAGTACGTCACAAGGGTCACAAGGTAACAAGTTTTATGAAGAAAATCAAAGCAGGGAAAGAGGGTACAGAAGCCTTGGAAGGTCATATTTGCAGGAAAGAAGCAGATTCTGAGGACATGGAACAGGGACACAACTTTCTAGGCAAACAGAAAGGCAAATGCAAAGACCCTGAGGTAGGAACATATCTGGGATATTGGAGGAACAGCAGAAGGCCAGGGTGGTTGATGTGGAATAAGGAAATGGAGCAGAAGAAACTGAAGTCAGAGAGATACGGGTGGTGGAGGGAAGGGTGTCTCTGCTTTCAACCATTAAAAAAAGTAAAGCAAAAAGATTCACCAGGTGGCGTTAACCATCAGCATAGTGGATGAAGGAGGGCTGGGGAAAGCGCCTTCTGGAGACTCCGTCTGCGGAATTGGTCTCCACTTAACCAGTACTTGTTAGGGATAAACAATCACCATGTACTTGTTCACATAATTTGGGGGTGAGGGTAAAGCAGAAAAAGCCCCTGATTTCACAGAGCGTATCATAATCACGCTCTCATACTAGAATGGGTGTGGATTTTCCTCTCTATAAACTCATAATCACCACAGTGAGAAAGAGGTGCTGAAAAAGAGAAAGAAATAAAACTATCACGGCAGGATCATAAACCCTAAATGCTCTTTGTCTGCCCTGAATCAAGTGAGGACACTTCCCAGAATCCTGCTTATTTAGAAAACGGGAAAATCCTAACAATCACCAGAAATGGTTGTTTCTGTGAGGCGTCCTGACTTCCCTCCGCTCCTAGAGCTGATCATAGTCCTCTGGCTGATTAGACTGGACGAGATGTCAGGAAAGAATGCCAAGAGCACATTCCCCTAGGCTGTTAAAGACTCACTGAACGTCTATCAATCAACTTGCCTACACAGCTGTGCGCCCCCACTGCTGGGGCACTGATCATGCCTGTGCTTTCTCCAGCTATCCATAACCCATGCTGGGTCTGTTCCCAGCTTGTGTTCATGAGCTGGGGCTCAGAGTTCGGCTCTGTTCTGTTTGCAGACCTATAAACCAATGCTTTGCCTTCTCACCGGTCGCTGTGCCGCAAACCAGGTTCAGGAGCGCATCCACGCACATTCATTCATGTATTCAACTTTTCCGTTTTCTTTTTGAGTGCCTTCTAGATGTCAGGCATAGTTCTTGAGATGAGGAGATGCCAGCACACAAAAAATGTGAGATAAGCGAATAGAGGAGGGAAAAGCTGTATACACTTATGAGAAGACATGCCATAAACAAACACATATGAAATGTCAGGTGGTAAGTTTTGTGAGGAAAAAGGCAGATAAGCAGGTGGTAAATGACAAAGCTTGTAGTGCTAGTTTAGAGCGATGACCAAGAATGGACACTTTAATAGTGTGACTTTTGGGTAGGCATCTGGAAAGCCTGAGTAGATCCTTTCGGGCAGAGGAACCAACAAGAATCAAAGATCAGAGGGCTGGATGGGCTTGGATGTTGGAGGTGTGACAGGGTGAGCCAGGGCCATGAGACCCAAGAGGTGTCGGGGACAAGCTCAGATGGAACCTTGACAGCCAAAGCAAGGACTCTGAATTTATTCTAAGAGAGAGGGAAGCCACTGTAGCATTTGAAAGGGTGATCTCGGCTTTGAAAAAATAGACCAGAAGTCCAGCTGGGAGAGTGTGCTGTGGTCATCCAGGCAAAAGAAAACGTGGGGAAAGACATGCAACAAACACCAGCCGTAATTGCTAACAGGAGGCCTACTGAGTGAGCTCATGGTCTGCTCCCTTTACTCTGCTCCTGGGAGAGGAACAACTTCGTGCCAGTGAAAGAGAGAAGCTAGGTGAGGCTACTTGGCTTGAAATAGGACATGTTTAATAGCAGACACACATTTCCAAAAATGGAGTTCATTTTATAATAGCTTTTATTTAAGAACTTTACTATTTTAAATCCATTAGAAAATCTACGTTAAAATAAAAAATAGCCTTCTGAGATTTTCTGAGACTGTTGTAGCTTAATTCAAGAACAAGGAGAAAAGTAGTTTTGAGTAAGCCCCGTGCAACTTAGCCACTAAAATGCCTAGATGCCATATTGGACTTTACTGCTGTTCACCTACTTTGGTTCTGTTTGAGAAGAGCCCATGATGCAAAGTGGCATGAGAACAGCAGGGGTGACGCAGAATGTGGGTTGAGTAGGACATCATCTCCTCCACAACCAGCTGAACTTTCTCTACGCGTTCTCAAGGTAAAAAGTGTCAGCTACCCGAGATACCCGGCTAGCCACTCCCCCAGACAAGCACAGATGTCCACCTTGTGCATCCCAAATGTCTTGCTGGAGAAAGACCATGATCTCTTTTGTGTGGAGCCTCATGGTGTCGTCCCTGTCCAGCAGTCTCAAGACCCCTCCTCCGTCACTGACCACTTGGCAATCTTGGAGGCAGCTGAACGAATAAAGTCACGACTGGTGAGCTCTGTCTTCCCTCCTCCCTCCCTGTCATGTGGCTATTAGAAAAGGAAATTTATTTGTTTATTTACTGAGTCGGAGTCTCACTGTCACCCAGGCTGAGTGCAGTGGCATACTTAGGGCCACCATGGCCTCCAACTGCTGGGCTCAGGCGATCCTTCTGTCTTAGTCTTCCAAGTAGCTGGGACCATAGGCGTGTGCCACCATGCATGGCTATTCTTTTTTATTTATTGTAGAGACGAGGTCACGCCAAGTTGCCCAGGCTGGTCTCGAACCCCTGGACTCAGGCAATCCTCTCACCTCCGCCTCCCAGAGTGTTGGGATTACAGGCGTGAGCCACGGCACTCAGCTAGGACATTTGTTTTAAGACCAAGTGGCTTCAGACATACGGCAAAGCTGGCAGACCATCCCAGGCGAAGCACTGCTTGCTGGTTCCCTGGAACAGCCTAAGGAGACACAGCCCTGGAAACGGCCCTCAAGCTCACAAGCTCACAGTCGTCCATTCACTTTCCAGGACTGGGACATTGATCTTGGACTTGATCTTCTCTTTTTATCCTTTGGAGACCTTTTTCCCTTTTGAAACAATCCCTACCGTTCTTCTTCACATCGCTGTAACTAAATAAATTCAGGGTAGGGAGAGAGTAATACAGACCACATATAGTGAGTTGCCTCAGGAATGGCCAGGTACGTGATCGCGGATTAATTAAAACAAACAAACAACTAACTTGGCCAGTTTTCCTCAGACAGAGAAACAAATTTACTGCAAAATTGTAAGTATCAGACATAGACTTTAATTCCAATGGTTCAAAAACAATCCCAATTTCTTCTAAATCACACCTTTTAAAATTAGTAATAAGGCTAAATAGGTTATAAAATCTATCCACTTTAAATAAGGGCACCTTATAAAGTGATTTACTGTATTTCAAAAATTTCAAGTGGCTTCTACACGGTTTCAGTGATTCTAACAACAAACTTTCAGTAGGAAAGGGTCCTCTAGGATTGAAAAATCAATCTCAATATGTAGAAAGAAAAACAAGGTACAGAGAGGTGAAGGTTCAGCTGCAGATGTTTAAGAGGCCACACGGCATGCAGAGCCCAGGTCTTCATCCAATTCCTGCTGCCACCTCCAACCCCACCCCAGCAAAGCTAAACTGTGGTTGGAAGAGTCTCTGGGCATCAAGGAACTCATCTGGTGTGCATGCCTTCCAAGAAAGCTAAGTTTTTAGGAATAAAAATACTTTTATTTGAAATTTCAAAATTTATCAAGTACTACTCCAATGGCACCCACAGTAAAAAGATAACAAGGAACAGATGAAATCAATTTTAATAATGTATTTTATTTAATGCAAATATCCAAGATATAATCTCAATGTATAATCAACATAAATTTTGCATTTTTTTCAACTAAGTCTTCCAAATTTGGTATGTATTTCATAATTACTCTATATTTTTGTTGGAATGCTAAATTTTCATTCAAAATACTTGCTCTGTGTTCAGATTTCATAAAATTTACAACTGAAAAGTAATTCACATACCCGAGTTATTCCAAACATACAGGTTTTCTGGTAACTGAGTTGAGAATTGATATTTAAATGAATTACACTTGCGGAAGTTTCACAGATGCACTAGCCCCATTACAAACGCTCAAGAGTCACAGTGGCCAATGGTTACACTGCACGGGACAGAGCCGATGTCAACAGCTACAAGAAGGCCTGCATCGGTATTACATCCACACGACAGCATTCAGGGCAGACTGTCTACTCCCTTCTCAAAATGAAGGAACTTTCTTGCAGCTCAAACTCTACTGTTTCAACAACATTTTATAATTTAAATGGTTCTTAATTATATTTTCTCACAATATGCCATATTTTCTAGAAAACTGCATTCAGACTTTATGCATAAGTGCTTCCTGTTGAACTATGAAGAGACTTAGAAGTATGTGAATTATAAAACAACACAATTAGTCATACTTCTTTCTCCAATGCAAACATTACTACAAATTGTTAAACTAATCCCTTAAAAAACAGTGGTTAAAAAGGGGTCCTGGCTGGGTATGGTGGCTCACACCTCTAATCCCAGCACTTTGGGAGGTTGAGGTGGGAGGATTGCTTAAGCCCAGAGTTCAAGCCTAGGCAACATAGGAAACTTCATCTCTGCAACCGCCCCCCAAAATTCGCCAGGTGTGGTGGCTTGAACCTGTAGTCCCAGCTACTTGTAGGCTGAGGTGGACGGACTGCCTGAGCCCAGGAGGCTAAGGCTGTGCCACTGCACTCCAGCTTGGCCGTCAGAGCAAGACTCCAACAACAACAACAACAAAAATACGGGCATCCTGCCATCTTCTTTTCTCTTTCTATCTCCCCAACAATCGTTCTGACCACCCTCTTTTTCTTGTCCCCACCCACCAAAGCAATGATTAAACATTCCCAAAGTTATTTTACTTACATGGAACAATTCCTGAAAACAGAAAGTGAAACTATGTTTATGCCTGTGCTTTAGCTCTCTAATTTATGCATTGTATAAATTGTAATCGTCTAAGTTGTGATCTCTTACGCAGCGTGCTTAAAAAGTAAATGCTAAGCCACTTAGGCACTAGACTGAATGGCACCAGTTACAGAATTTCTTACTGGATTTAGGCCCGTGTAGCCCTTGAAGTTATAAAACCTACCGACCAAAAGAGGCACGAAAACCTTTACCACAGATGAGTAATCAACCCTGTGCCCAAGCTGCTATAAGACATGAGGCTCAGATGATGGCACAAAAGAAGCTTGCATGCAGGACATTTCCTGCCGGCAGCACGTGGCAGCACCACTCTCCTTACATCCTGGCTGCCAACCCTCTGGTTTGATCCTGCAACTCCATTTTTGCAACTGCTGAGAGGTGGACTTCATCGGGTCCGTCTGCCAAACGCAAAGCTCTGGTGTGGGCATACCTGAAAAATGAAAGGCGCAGGGACTGAGGGAGCTGATGAAGAGGAACATGCTATTTTAAGGTCCGCCACTCTGATTCTAAGCCAAGACGACATCTGCTCTTGAAATCCCACTGAGGCAGGAATCAGAAAAAGAGCAAAAGGAAGATAAGCCACAAGGTTTCTGAAATACCATTTTAAAGTCCCCAACTCGGGAACCTTAAGTGGCAAAGTGCAGTGGGGTTAATCTCATTCTTGGTTTGCTGCCAGGTTCCTAGAAGTTGGTAGAACTTAACAGAGATCTTGGGTACGCCACAGGAAGTGAGTGATATGATACTATATATTTAGTTCTTTCTTAAGGTTGAAAATTGATGACAGATGAGCCTCTACCTCCAGAGTGACAGAGAAGGTGACACTGTGACTATGTGTGAAGATGGACAGATAGGGAATGGAGAATGTTCCTTCCTGCCTCCCAGTAATTAGAAGCTGGGTATTAGTTAGACAGTCACTGACATGCACTGTGATACATTCAGCAAAACCCCAAGCTGTATCAATAGCCCAGGAATCTTCAGTGGGTCCCCTCAGAGAGAAAATTAACAAAATGGAGTGAAATGATGATTGTAATCACAAAAGCAACTATTTCTTGGAATTGAGTACCAACAGCACATCATTTAACTCTCAATTACACTTTAAAGTAAGTCATTTTCTTTTTGAACAATTAGTGTCAAGGCATCTGTAGATGGTTAAGAGACATCTACTCACATGTTGGCCAGCGGATAATCCTGGGAAACGCCAGCACCTCCACACACCTGGATGGCCCGGTCAATGATTTTGCAAACAGCCCGTGGCGCGGCCACTTTTATCATTGCAATCTACGTGAGCAAGATATGAAAATAATACTTCTTTCTTAAACTATGCACAATGTGGGAGAATATGATATAATCCGTATTTTTCTTTGTGAAATGAAACAGGAAACTTTCCCTCACCCAAGTCACCACTAAAACAGGACCTTTGGTGAAAGCCAACAAAGAGGTCCTGCTCAAATGCAGTTAACGGTCATAATTCAGTCAATACAGACCCTCTGGAAAAAGGTATGCCTTCCAAATAATCTTTCATGTGGTCATTTATAACTTGCCTATTTCCAAAAGAATTTCAGGCAGCTGATAAATCACACGCAGCACCCTAGGGATCATAAAACAAGTTAAAGGGTTCTGCCAATCAGCTTTCTTTTAATAAGTTTATGGGCTTTTAAAATTAAACAATTATGTCCTTATGTCCTGTAAGCCAGAAACATAAGATGGCAAGGAGAAAGAGGTGCATTTGACGAAACATTTACTGTGTGCCAGCTGCATGCTGTGCACTCTCTGAACATCAACTTGGTTGCTCTCCACAAGAACTCTAGGCCACAGGCAGAAATTTAAGGGCTTTGCCCGTGGTCACAAGGCAAGCAGAAAGTGGCACAGTAGGTACAGTTAACTCCAGGTCCACAGAAAGCCCATGAGTTCCCTGTTCCTTGTTGCTGCATCTCAGCAATGCTGAAGATATTCTACATCCTGAAAATCATGCCCTAAAGCGGCCAAGTAAAGGAAAAATAGTAAGTGACAGACACATATGATCTTTCATCTCAAACCAGGTGGGTCTTCCACTCTTCTGAGTGCCTGGCCGGCGGGTAAAGCTGGAGGAGGTTCTGCAGCGAGTGACCTGGGGAAATCCTCACCTCCTTCTTCGCACCAGCGCTGCCCAGAGTATCCATGCTGTGGGCGGCTTTCAGGGTCAACAAGCGGATCTCCTCGATGGCAATGCGGCTTTCAGCAATCCAGTGAGCCACCACCTCCTGCAGGGAGCAAAAGGCAGCAAAAGGAAGCAGCAGCAACGCTGACGTCTGACGTCCACATGTAACACAGCCTTAAGTTTGGTGAAAACACCCTCTGAGAGGATGTCTGCTCACGAGCCCTGTCCTCTGTATTTTGAAATGGAAAAGCTGATTCTTTTGAGATACACCAACTTAGCCATGTAACTGTGAAGTGCAACAGCTAAAATAGGAAGATTTTAGAAACACGTCTTATTTGCCCAGAAACCTCATTTGTATCAAGTATCTTAATGCCTGAGGTAAAGATGGCTGAACTGAGCAACTGTCTTACTACCAAACGACTCCTCACTGGCCCTCCTGAATGCCCATTGCATGCTGCCATTGAAACTTGGATAAATGTGTGGCAGTGCAGTTGCTTATGTATCAACTAGATAATTCTCAGCATACTTTCGGTGTGGGGATGGTTCAGCGGTCCTTTGTTGTACTGTTGTTGTTATTTATTGATTAAGAATGGTCTTTGACTTTGGCGGACAGTTCTATGAACTTTGACAGACATACAGACTGACACAACCACATTCAGGACACGGAAAACCTTCACATCCCCACAAAACGCCCCAGTGCTGCCCCATGTAGTCACACCCTCCTCCCCCCCAACTTCTGGCGACCACTGGCAGGCGCTCCATCACCACAGTTCTGCCTTGTCCAGAATGTCACAGCATGTCTGTTTTTGAGACTTGCTTCATTCACTCAGTGTCATATCTTTGGGTTGCACCCATACTGTTTCATGTATCAAATGGCCAATCCATGTGTTTGCTTAGATCTCCTTTGATTTCTTGGATCATGTTTTATACTTTTTAGCATGTGGACACTGTATATGTTTTGTTGTATTTATACCCACTTCTTTTTTTTTTTGAGTTGGAGTCTCACTCTGTCACCCAGGCTGGGATGCAGTAGCACACTCACGGACACGCCAGCGTCAACCTGCTGGGCTCCGACAATCCTTCCGCCTCAGCATTCCAAGAAGCCAGAACTACAGGCACACGCTACCATGCCTGGCTATCCCTTTCTTTTTAAAAATCTGTTGTAAATTCGCCGGAGCCCAGCAGGTCGAGGCTGCGGTGGCAGGAGCGGCCACTGCACTCCAGTCTGGGCGACAGAGACTCCAACTCAAAAAAAAAAAAAAAAAAAAATCTATTGTAAATTATATTTTTAAAATTTGCTTCTAATTGTTCATTGCTAGTATACAGGAAAACATTTTTGATGTGCTGACCTTGTCTCCTGTAACTTTGCCAAACTCACCTCTTGTCAGTGCTTGAAGAGTTGTTTTCTTGGTTGATCCCCTAAGACATTCTACACAAGCATGTTGCTTACAGACAGCACCATTTTTACTTCTTTTTTCCCCCAACTACATGCACTTTTATATATTTTTCTTTTCTTTTACTGTACTGGCTAGGACTTCCACTGTGCGCATAAACCAAAGTGGCGAGAGGGAACATTCTTGCTTCATTCCCAGTTTTGGAAGAAAAGCATTCAGTCTTTCATCATCAAGTATGCTAAATGTGTAAAGATGCTCCCTACCAAACTGAATAAATTTTATTCCCAGTTTGCTAAGATTTTATCACAAAGAGATACTGCATTTTGTCAAATGCTTTTCTGTATCATTTGATTTAATCATGTGAGGTTTTTATATTCATATGCTGTTAATATGGCAGATTATAACAATTTATTTTTAATCATTAATTTTTAAGTATGAATCAGTCTGACATTTCTGGGATGAATCCTACTTGTCTAATAATGGATTAGGGTGATTCTGGCCTCATAAAATGAGTTGACAGGTGTTCCCTCTTTTTCTAGTTTCTGGAAGAAATTGTGTAGAAAAATTGGTGTTATTTCTTCTTTAACAGTTTAGTGAAATTCACCAGTAATACTATCTGGAAATGAAGATTTGTCAGGAACTTCTGAACTTTTAATTCAACTCTAACAATAATTGTAGAACTATCTAGGCTATCTGTTTTATCTTCAGTGAATTTTAGTAGTTTGTGGTTTCTGAGGAATTGGGATATTTCATCTAAGTTGTTAAATTTGTGTGCTCTGCACACATATGCGAGTTTGTGGGTCCCAAGGCCCAGACCTGGCATGGAGGAGACTTGACTGCAGCCTCAGCTCCAGACCCCATTCTCTAGTTCACAGAGAGCTCTGCATTGTGGTGTGTAGAGTACCTACACTGAATAAGAAAATTGGTATGTCTGATGACCTATGCTTGCAGCAAAATGGAATAGATATACTTTTCTCTATTCCTCCTGCTAAGTACAACAACAACAACAACAAAACTCTGGGCACTACCTATAAAACAAACATAAGAAGACTCTGAAAGGTACAGAGAAGGCGGACTGTGGACTTTGGGACCAAAAGAACAACCTGGTGGTAAGTTCCCTAAGTTTTCTTTCTGCCTCACATATTTCAGACAGAAGAATCTAGAACCTGGAAATGACAATCAGTGAGCACAGAATCCCCACCGCCGCTCCCCAAAAAAGGGCACCAACAAAAACCTAGTCTCTTTAGCTGAAGGACCAGGAAAGAGGCAGCCAAGTGAGAAAAAAATACTTAGAGAATACCCACCTTACTCAGCCAGACGCTACCGAGAAAACTTTGGCCCCACCCCTAGTTACACCGGCAAAGGCAGGATGGGGCACATGGACTTCAGCCCTTGTCAGAGCTGGGATGAGGTAGACCAACACCTCTGCCAGTGTGGTGTCAGACAATGCCAAGCCAGAAGCTGGGACTTTCCTCCCCGCTGGCAAGTAGCGACCCCCCCCCACCTGGCGTGTCAGTGGAGAGGCAGGGGGTGCTTGTTCTTTCACCCCACTGGGCAGGAAGGAGGACCCGTTGTCTCCAGGGGTCCAAGGGGGCTGAGTAGGGAACTCGGATGTGGTCATCTCCGCCTGGCAGTAATGAGGTGATGCCACTCCTTCCTCTGACAGAGGGTGTCAAAGAAAGCCAGCTAAAACAGAAAGTTTAAATAAGGTCCAGAGAATCATCACATAATATAAAAAATGTTCAGGTAAAAAAAAAAAAATCTCTCATCAAACCAAAACCCAGGGAGATCTTATAATAAATTAAAAATTAACAGATGCCAATACTGAGATGACAGAGATGTTAGAATTTCTGACACAATTTTAAAGCAACCATGCTAAAATGCTTTGATGAACAGTTATAAACACAACTGAAATAACTTTTAAAAATAGAAGCTTCAGTAAAGAAACTGAGTGTCTGCAAAGAAATAGAAGATTTGAGTACCTCATAACTGAAAAAAATATAATAATTTAAGTAAAAAGCTCAGTGGATGGGCTCAACATCAGAATAGAGGGGACAGAGGGAAAAATCATGACTTGGAAGATAGGACAGTAGAAATAGCCCAATTTCCACCACAAAGACAAGACAGATTGGGGGGGGAAAAAAAGGAACAGCATCTTAAGGACATGTGAACCTATAACAAAAGATCAAACAATCATGATTCATGTCACCAGATTCCAGGAAGAGAAAGGGTGGAGTTGAAAAAGTACTTGAAGAAATAATGAATGAAAACTTCCTGAATCTGGCAAAAGACTTAAACCTACAGATACAGGAAGCTGGGTGAATCCCAAGCAGTATAAACCCAAGAAATCCATACCAACACATATCATAATTAAACTTCTGAAGAATGAAGATTAAAAAAAAAAAAAAAAAAAAATCTTGAAAGTAGTCAGAAAACAATGACACTTTACCCATAGGATAAATATATGTGTGTGTATTCGAAGTTTGACAATTAAGTTCACGAACATGTCACTCTGCACTTATGTTGGCAGTACTGTGCAAACAACTCGGTAAAATTTCATCACCTTGGTATGTCAGTGTCTCACAACTGTGTCCATATCAACGTGTGGTGGTGTCTTGCTGAGTGGTGTTCGTTACTGTTGTTGCATGTCTTTGTGTGTCATCACAAGAATGTCGTGGCTTGAATTAAAGCAATGACCAAATGTTAAATTTCTCATTAAACTTGGCAAAAGTAGAGTGAAATCAGAGACACGTTAGTCCAAGTTTATGGGGATAATGCCATGAAGAAAACAGCAGTGTTTTTCTGAGGGAAGAAAAAGTGTCATTGATGAAGAGAGGTCAGGATGGTCAGTAATGAGCAGAACTGACAAAAACATTACAAAAATGTGTTGAATTGTCTGTCAAAATCATCAGCTGGCTGTGAGAAGCATAGCAGACCAAATAAACATCGACAGAGAAACAGTTAGGAAAATCTTAACTGGAAATCTTGGCATGAGAAAGAAGTGTGCCAAATGGACCCAAAGGAGTTCTTGTAACACGACAATGCATTAGCTCACACAGCCCTGTCCGTGAGGGAGATTTTAGCCAGTAAACAAATAACTGTATTGGAACTCCCTCCCTGATTTGGTCCCCAATGACTTTTTTCTTTACCTGGAGATAAAGGAAATACTGAAAGGAAGACATGTCGATGACATTGAGGACATCAAGGGTAATACAACAATAGTTCTGATGACCATTCCAAAATAAAAGTTCCAAAATTGCTTTGATGGGTGGACTAGATACTGAAGAAACCCACTTCAAATGCAATGACACAGGTAGGCTGAACAACAACAACAAAAAGATGCTAAATGTTAACCAAATTTCAGATAGAGAAGAAAAGTCATGTGGTTATATAAATCAATGCAGAAAAAAAAATCTGGAAAATTCATCACTCATTCATAATAAAAACTCAGAAAACTAATTGCAGAGGAAAACTCAGCTTGATAAAGAACACCTGGCAATGCTGAGAAAGCCACTTGGTTAAACTAAGGTAGGAAAAAATATACAGAGCACCTACAAAAATGCTATAGTTAACATTATACTTAATGCTCCCTTAAGATCAGGAACAAAGCAAGGATGTCAGCTCTTACCACTCTCCTGCAATAAGGCAAGGAAAAGAAATAAAGGGCATTATGTGAGAAATGGAGAAATAAAACTATCCCTTATATATAGATAACATGATTATGTAAAATCCCAAGACATTTACACAAGATTCCTAGGCCACAGGATATAAGATAAACATACAAAAACCAACTATGCTTCTGCATACTAGTATGGGCACATAGATACTGCAATTAAAAACAGCACAGCATTTATAAATGCTAAAAAAAAGGTTATACTTATGTATAAGACATGAATGCTAAAAGCTATACCTAGATAATGAAAGAAACTAAGGAAAAGCTAAATAAATAGAGAGACATACTATGTTTATGGAAAAGAAAACTTCACATAGTAAAGGTTATCAGTTCTTCCCAACTCAATATATAGGTTTAACACAATTACTATCAACATGCCAGCAGGATTTTTTTGTAAATATAGACAAGAGTATTTAAAAATTATGTGGAAAGGCAAAGGAACTGTAATAGCTGAAACATTTTTGAAAGAGAAGACAAAAATGAGAGGCATCAGTCTAGTCTCTTTAAAGACTAGCTATACAACTACAGTAATCAAGACTATGTGGTAGTGGCAAAGAGAAAGACATATAGATTGTTAGGAAAGAACAAAGAAGCCAGTTACAGACCTATGCAAATAATTCCTGACTGATTTTTGAGAAAGGCAAACAAACAATTCAATGGAAGAAAGACAGCTTTTTCTACAAATGTTGCTGGGAGCAACTGAATGTCCAAAGGAAAAAAATGTACCTTGACCTAAGTATCATTCTTCACACAAAAATTAGCTCAGAATATACAGCAGACATAAATGTAAAAGGTAAAACTTTTGAAAAAATTATAGGGAAAATCTTCAGGATATAGCTAGGCAAAGAGTTCTTAGACTTGACACCAAAAGCATGATCCGCACAAGCCAATAAGAGTTCAATAAAATTAAACATCTCTGTTCTGTGAAAGACTCATAAAGCAAGTTAAAAGACAAGCTAGAGAGTGGGAGAAAATATTTGCAAACCACATATCTGACAAAACATAGTATCTAGAATATATAAATAACCCTTAAAAATCAATGGTAAAAAAAAAAATCCAGTTAGAACGTGGACATAAGACATGAACTGAAGAGTACATAAGATGCCAAACAGGCATACAAAACTATGTTCAACATGATTAGCCATTAGTGTGATAAAGATTTAGCCACAATGAGGTATTGCTACAAACGTGTCTACGTGGCTAAAATTAAGAAAAAACAGTGACAACACTATACGCTGGAGGGGGTGTGGAGAAAATGGATCACGCACATACAGTTGGCGAGAATGAAACACAGAGAAGAATTTGGCATTTTCTTAACTAAACATGCACTGCCACATGACCCAGTAATTGTACTCTTAGGCATTTATCCCAGAAAAATGAAAACTTATGCTCACGCAAATCCTACACAAATGTTCATGTGCCTTTATTTGTAATGGCCCCGAGCTAGAAACAAGTCAGATGTCCCTCAACAGGCAAAGAGTTAAACAAATCATAGTACAGCCATACTACTCAACAATAAAAGGAACCAATTACTAATACACACAACCTGGATATTCTTCAACACAATGCTGGAAGTTTTAGCTAACGCATAAAGGCAAGAAAAATAAATAAAGGCATTACTTCAGAAAGGAAGAAACACAACTATCCCTTATTTGGAGATAACATGATTATCTATGCAAAATCCCAGACATCTACACAAGATTCTAAAGAATGCTGCTGAGTGAAAAGAGCCAATTCAACTGCTCACATTCTGCACAGTCTCATTCCTGGAATGACAAAATTATAACTGAAGAGCAGATTAGTGGTTGCCAGGCGTTAATGAGGCCAGAGTGGGAGCAAAGTGGGTGTGGCTATAATAGGTAACATGAAGGATCCTTGTAGTGACAAAAATGTTCTCTATTCTAACTGCACCAATGTCCGCGTCCTGATTCTGACATCGTACTATAGGTATGCAAGATGTTACCACTGGGGAAAACTGGGTAGAGGGTGTAAGATATGTCTGTATGATTGCTTACATCTGTATATGATTCTATAATTGTCCTAAAATAAAATGTTTAATTCAAGCATTGGTACTCGTTTCTCTTTTAAAGAACATTCTCTGAATTTTTCCATTTGTCAGAACTTGGAACAGAAGCGGGAGGCAAGTGGAAGAATATGAAAACAAACCGCCACCAATCCCACAAGCAACCAAACATTTAGAATTCAGCACTGCAAACCAGGGGACACGCTAAATGCTTCCAGTTGCTGTAACGGGTTTTTGGTTGCCAGTTCTAAACATAGAACTGGTGTTTACAACGGGGAATAGTGTTTGGTAAGATGAGTCAGACCTGCAAACAATTACAGTGGTTTGAGTCAAGCCATATTAACCTTCCAGAGCCTTTATGCTTGGGCATGTTAATTCTTCAGCAGAGGATGTTTGAATAGAGCTTCCCTAGAGCAGTCATGTTCAACATGATAGCCACTAACCACATATGGCTACTGAGTATTTGAAATATGCCTACTCAGAATTGAGATGTACAAGTGTAAAATACAAATCTGATTTTGAAAAATCAGTTTTTTTTAAAAAGCTTAAAATATTTTATTAATAATATTTTATATTGATTTCATGTTGAAATGACAACTTTTGGACATACTGGGTTAAGTAAAATATATTATTACAATCAATTTCATCTGTTTGTTTTTACTTTTCTAAATTTTTTATTTTTGACTCAGAGTCTCTCTCTGTTGTCCAGTCTGGAGTGCAGTTGCACAATCATGGCTTACCGCAGCCTCCAACTCCTGGGCTCAAGAGATCCTTCTGCATCAGCCTCCAAAGTAGCTGGGACTACAGGCATGTGCCACCACACTCAGCTAATCTTTTAATTTTTTGTAGAGACGAAGTCTCGCTGTATTGTCCAGGCTGGCTGTGAACTCCTAGGCTCAGTTGATCCTCCAGCCCCCACCTCCTATAGTGCTGGGATTACAGGCATGAGCCACCATACTCGGACTATTTTTACTTTTTAAAAATCCTGCTACTAGAACATTTTACACTTAAGTCTTTGATCCATTTGGAGTTGATTTTTGCATATGGTGACAGGTAGAGGTCCTATTTTATTCTTCTGTAGGTGGTTGCCCAGTTTTCCCGGCACCATTTGCTGACTAGCTTCTCCTCTCCCCAGCAGTCATTGTTGGAAACTTTGTCAGAGATGAGTTGGTTCAGAAATTGAGGTTTCGCTTCCGGAATCTCTCTCCTGTTCCATTGGTTCATATGCCTGTTCCTGTACCGATACCAGGCTGTTTTGATTATTGTAGCCTTACAGTCAAGTTTGAAGTCTGGAAGTGTGATCCCTCCTGCTTTGTTTCTTTTGCTAAGGATTGTTTTGGCTATTCATGGTCATTTGTATTTCCATATGAATTTCTGTATTATTGTTTCCAGGTCTGAGAAGAGTGATGCTGGTAATTTAATGGGTATTGCATTGAATCTGTAGATTGCCTTGGGTAGGATGGGCATCTTAACAATGTTGATTCTTCCAATCCATGTGCATAGAGTATTTTTTCCATTTGTTTGTGTCACCTTTGACTTATTTGAGCAGTGTTTTATAGTTTTCATTCTGAAGATCTTTCACTTCTCTGGTTAGGAAGATGCCGAGGTATTTAAAGACCTAAGCATAAAACCCCAAACTTTAAGAATCTTAGAAAATACAGGAGACAACCTTATGGAAATCTGAATAGGCGACCAATTGCTGATCAAAACTCCAGATGTCCATGACATAAGAGACAGACAAGTGTGACTTCATCAAATTGAAAAGCTTCTGCAAAGCCAAAGAAACCATCAAGAGAGCGGGGGCACAACCCAAAGAATGGGAAAAAAATATTTGCCGGCTGGGTGTGGTGGCTCAGCCTGTAATCCCAGCACTTTGGGAGACTGAGGCAAGATGATTGCCTGAGCCCGGGGGTTCGAGACCAGCCTAGACAACATGGTGAGACCTTGTCTCCACACTGAATCACAAAAACTAGCTGGGCATGGTGGTGTGTGTCTTTAGTTTCAGCTACTTGGAAGGCTGAGGTGGAAGGATCGCCTGAGCCCAGCAGGTCAAGGCTGCAGTGGCCATGAGCATGTCACTGTACTCCAGCCTGGGCGACAGAGTGAAACTTCAACTCAAAAAAAAATTGCCAACTGTATATCTGACAAAGACCTAACACCCAGGATCTACAAGGCACTCAAATGTGATGAAAGGAAAAAAAACAAACAGCCCCATTAAAAAGTGGGCAAAAGACATGACTAGACACTTCTGAAAAGAAGATACACAAGCAACCAACAGATACATGAAAAAATGCCTAGCCTAAGCCGGGCTCGGTGGCTCAGCCTGTAATCCCGTGCCTTTGGGAGGCTGAGGTGAGTGGATTGCCTGAGCCCGCGGGTTCGAGACCCGCCTGGGCAGCGAGACCTCATCTCTACAATAAATCAAAAAATCAGCCAGGCATGGTAGCACATGCCTGTAATTCCGGCTACTTGGAAGCCTAAGGCGGAAGGATCGCCGGAGCCCAACAGGTCGAGGCTCAGTGGCCGTGAGCGGCCACTGCACTCCAGTCTGGGCGACAGAGTGAGATTCCAACTCAAAAAAATAAATAAATAAATAAAATCCTAGCCTCACTCATCATTAGAGAAATGCAAATCAAAACCACGATGAGATACCACCTAACCCCAGTAAGAATGGCCATCATTAATAAAACAAACAACAACAGATGTTGGTGAGGATGAGGAGAAAAGGGAATGCTTCTACACTGCTGGTGGGAATGAAAACTAGTTCAATGTCTATGAGAAATAGTATGGCGATTCCTAAAAGAAGTAAAAATTGACCTTCCATATGACCCTGCAATCCCCTTCTGAGACTATACCCGGAGGGACTTAAATCACTCTACAAAAAAGATACCTACACATGCATGTTTATTGCTGCACTATTTACAATAGCAAAAACATGGAACCAACTGTGTTGCCCATCAAAAGTGAACTGGATAAAAAAAAATATGGTACATATACATGATGGAATATTATGCAGCCATAAAGAAGAACAAAGAACAAAGACTTTGCAGTAACTTGGATGGATTTAGAGTCTATAATACTCGGTGATTTATCACAGAAACAAAGAACTGAGTACCATATGATGTCACTCATAAGTAGACCCTGAACTTTTACCATAATACTATAAGAAAGGGATTGGCAGTAGCCAGAAACTGCTGGGGAAGGGAGGTACATAACATTAATAAGGGTACCTGATCTCAAACCAGGCAAAGTGGGGACCAAAGGGAGACCCAAACTTTACCTGTATGATGACCACTTGTATACCTAATCCTGACTTGAACTCCACATCTTTAAAATAACATAAATCTTAAAAATGAATAAATGCACAAGTTTTTATTTAAACAGCTTTTAAAAAATTACATTAGTAGCTCTCAGTATATTTCTGTTGGACAGTACTGCCCTAAAGGTTAAAGCATGGCTCTGAATTAACAATCTCAAACCAGCTGCTAGCAGTCAGTGAATATTTTTTTTGATAACTGTAAAACTGGGTAATTAGAACCTCATGAACAGATTCAAAATGCATTCACTTCTCAGCTTCAGAATAAATACAGTGTTAACGGTAGGGTCTCTATAGCTCCTAGATTTGCGAAAGAATTCAATGGGTAGAAACTGAGTACCCTAAGACAGAATTTTGGTCGAGAACTTTTTGGTTTAGAGCCTAGACAAATATAGAAGGCAGCTGGAAGTAGTCTCCAAATTCAGGAAAATAGAATGTTCCTTCACCAAAAAAAAAATAAAAAAGCTGGCACAGTGTTTTGTTTATGACACGCTCACACATTCTTTTGGCTTCTGCTAGGTCATTTTATTTGTGTCAGATGTGAGAAATTTCCAGTGAAGATAGGCATATTTTGAAAAAGTCTAGGCTTGCTCAACATGACACATTAGCTTTAAAAGGTAGGAGAGAAACTTATCTCTAACACAGTATTAAAACACTACCCATGAAAGCTACTCCAGGAAAGAGTGCTTTTGTGTGTCCAAGAGGTCTGTCTGTCAACTTTACTGTGTTTTCCCTTCTCCCTTCTTCAGAGTTTGCACAGTAGCTTAAAAAGAGAAGAGGGGAAATGTAACAGTTGGTTCTATAAGCAAATCGATTCCTTTTCAGCAGCAGCAGGCCTCAGAAGGTCATACTTTCTCACCTCCTCCACAGTGCCCATCCAACAGCTGAACACTTGCCCTTGCCGTGTGCTAAAAGGGTCCTACCCCAAGTTACGCCCAAGTGCGGTACCAGAAAGCAGGATGTCTCTTTTCATGAAAACAATTGTGTAGACAAATCATATACATGCTGAATAATACTTCACAAGAAGCAAACATAGCCTATATAAACGTTAGGTAAAAAATATACTGTGGCCGGGCTCGGTGGCTCAGCCTGTAATTCCAGCACTTTGGGAGGCTGAGGTGAGTGGATGGCCTGAGCTTGCGGGTTTGAGATCCACCTGGGCAACTTGGCGAGATCCTGTCTCTACAATAAATCAAAAATTAGCCAGGCGTGGTAACGCACGCCTGTAGTTCCTGCTACTTGGAAGGCTGAGGTGGAAGGATCGCCGGAGCCCAGCAGGTCGAGATTGCAGTGGCTGGGAGCGTGCCACTGCACTCCAGTTTGGGTGTGAGACT
>NW_007164795.1:45069-60411 GCF_000164805.1 Carlito syrichta
GCAAAATTCTGTAAGATGGTCAAAAATGTACTTTACATGGAGACCAATGTACTAAAATATACATGTCCAGTAAACACAAATACAATTCTATCACAAGACAGACCTAACACAAACATGTTAGTAATAATAAGTATTAAATATTTAATAATCATTTTTCTAGAAACTAAGATGGGGATGATTTGGATATCCTACTTCTCTGTAAAAGGCTTTCCAAGGAAGTCTGAAATGACACTTTCTTTTTCCTCTCAATACATATTTCCTAATTTTGATTACATTGTCCATATGTAACCATATTTAGAATGCCTTGCAAACGACAGGCTCAGTGGTATATAACTTAAAGAAGAACGATCAAAAAATCATGAACATCCTACCAAATGTCAGTTCCATTTCTACTTGCACTTATCTCATGAAAGAGAACTCAATTCCTCTTAAAGCAGTCCATTCCATTTCTAAGACTATCAGAAAGTTCCTTCTTGCCCTGAGTTTTGGGCTGTTTTCCCATACCTTCACACTTGTCTGTCCTCGTTCCTGTGGTTAAGGGCTAAGGCAAGTCCCTCTCCCTTTGACAGACTACACGTCCACAGAGAACCAAGTTCTCTAGAGAATGTGAATCTGAGAAACACACTCTTGTGTGCTGAGGTGCTGAAGTGCATTAGGAGCTATTTAGCCTTTCTCAAAGATAAATATGTCTCATCAGACTATATTTAAATACAGATGTAAATATGCTTTATGGAAAAGAATCACCTTGTTGTGTAGAGGAAATCTCTCACCAAGTAATGCTGTTTTTGTTCAAGGTTAGTGCATAGTGCAGTGGGCTATATAATAAATTCAAGTAAGTAATCATCCTTACATGTAAATATAGTTTCTTCTTAAAGGCTACCCTCTGAGTTGCCCGTTCACACATGATCTGCAAAGCACGTTCCGCCAATCCTACTATTCTCATACAGTGGTGGATTCTGCCAGGTCCAAGGCGGCCTTGGGAAATTTCAAATCCCCTACCTTCACCTGTGGTGAAGAAAGAACAATATGAAGCCAGGCATGGTGGCACATTATGCCAGCTACTTGGGAGGCTAGGCAGCAGGATCAATGAGCCCTGGAAGTCAAGAATGCTGTGAGCTATGATCACGCCAGTGTACTCCAGCCTGGGTGACAGAATGAGACCCCATCTCAAGGAAGAGAAAAGAAAGGAGAACAAGGAAAATAGCCTAACCCATTTCTTTTGTTATTTACACAAACCCTGGGAAAACGTGTTGCCCTCATTAAAAATGGCATTCTGGCAAGCAAAAGTCAGTTTTATAATAAGATTCATTATGCATTTATGGAATTTCAGCTCTGTGTTTATAAAACCACTATTGTTAAGCATTTCAATCAAATTTGAAAACTGTCTCTTCAGCTACTATACTAGTGCTGTAATAGTTAAAAATGTGGGTAAGACAAGACAGTCTCTACATTAGGAGTTCAGAATGCAGAAGAGGAGGCAAGGATAAGGAATATAGAGAGATACAAAGAAAGGCAAGGGAGGAAGAGATTTTCTGTTCATCACTGTAACCTTAGGACCTAGCAGGTATCAAGGGCTTGCTGAGTGGATGGGGTGAGAAACACAGAAACATTCCTGAAGAGGTAGTATTTGAGATGTTCTCTGAAGGTTGTATAGGATTCCAATAAGCAAGAGAATAGAGTCATCCCACACGTATGAGTGTTCAAAGTTACTTATGTTTCTTACTTGTACATAAGACTTGAATTCAGAAAGTACTGAGGTGTTCTTAAAAGAGGTAGAGACCCACAGATCATGTACTTAAATAAAACCTCACTAAAAACCATGTAAGAAAATAAATGGAAGGGTTTTCCTTGATAAATGGAATAAACAGGAGGAGAAACTATCTAAATTAAGGTATCTGCATGTATTTTCCCTATATAGGCCTAAAAACATTAATATACAATACTGGATAATCATTTTCCACACGTATCTCACCTAGTATTAGATTGGTGGCAGGAACTCGCACTTGATTAAAATGGATCTCAAAATGTCCTCCATGAAAGTGATCTATAAATCAGAAAACACAATTTTAAAGAGCAAAATGAGTTCACCAATAAAGTCACATATAATTAATCTGCTGAAGTATAATTACTCAAAGAAAGTAATATTTAAGAGACCCATATGTCATGAACATTCCTCAGCCCTGAAGCCCCAGCACCCAGCAGCTCAGAAAACTCATCCACTGTTCATGTCAAAGAGAAATCATTTGAGCCAGAGGTTTTCGAATTCATTCCCTGAAGTTATAGAGCTATGAAAAATGAAGACTTGGACGGATTTAGAGTCAATCATATTCAGTGATCTGTCCCAGAAACAAAGAACAGAGTCCCGTATGTTCTCACTCATAAGTGGACCTTGAACAATGATCATAGTACCATGAGAGAGGGATTGGCAGTAGTGGGAAACCGCCAGGGGGGTGGGGAGGGTGGGATTGGCATTTGAGGGAAACTGCCAGGGGAGGGAGGGAGGGGCACACCTTGTCAACAAGGGCACCTGCATAATGAACATTGGTATAGCTAATCTTGAATTGTAGCCCACACTTTTGAATAAAAAATAGAAAGAAAAAAGAAAAAGAAAAAAAAATGAGGACTAAGTTTCACAGCTCCAACCAGAGTATTTCATTCTTGTTTTATTATTGTGCCTTCTTTGAAATATTTTATGTATGAGATTCCAAAGAAAAGTTGGGGAAAAAAAGGTTTCAAAAGTTGAAAGTGGAAAATGTAAACCGAGTTTCTTAACTCATCATTGTGGAGACTGATTCCCTGAAGATGCCAAGGGGTGATGGAGGGGCAGTGCAGGCTCAGCATCAGTGATGGTGACACAGACAGAGACGGGACTTTTGGGTAGATTCACTCCCCGTCTGCACCTGTTCTGCTGTGTGTTTGCCTCTTGAAAATGCTGGTATTTGCATTACTAAGGCTGGGAACACATTTACACTTCTGTGTCTGCATCGCCCTTCCTCCCTGTCAAGTTCTACAGACAATCACTTGCTAACTCTACGCACTTTTGCTGTCAGAACAGACATGAACAATCAACCTTCTCTGCACTGTTTCTTTTGGCCTTGGACATAAGCAGTTATGGAGGAGCTGGTAGGTTTCTCATACGGAAAATTCAAATGTAGGCTGTGTAATGGAGGATATCTGCAGTTAAACTATATCATGAGGGGGGACCTCCCCAAACCAGGAATTATATTTTGGAGAGGCGTGCCCCTGTAGTACAGGCTTCCATCACTAAGTAAGTGCTCTAGGAACCCATCAGCATCAGTGTGCCAGCTACTGTTGTTGGGAGAGACTATGTGCAGCTTCAGTGAATTTTTTTCGGAGATTCTTTCAACGTGTTTGCCCATTTCATGTTGGACTGTTTACAAGGGCACCTGCCCACGCTGCGCCGAGTATTCAGCGGTTTTTGACCAAAAACGGCATGACCCCCATGCTCCACCCTCCCTATTCACCTGATTACCCCCAATAGACTTTTTTTGTTTCCTCGGATAAAAAGTCCTCAAAGGAAATCGTTTTGTAGATGCAGAAGACGTAAAATAAAAGATGGCAGGAGCACCAAGAGGTGTCAAACTTGCTGAGTTCAGAAACTGTTTTGAGCAGTGGAAAAAGTGTCTTCATAGGTGTACTGCATCAAACGGAGAGTACTTTGAAGGTGACTGAATTTTACGCATGTAAGAATAAATACACAATTTTTATAAAGAAATTCTAGCTTTTTGGGTCCCCTCTTGTATAAATGCATTTTCAGTGTCTTGTAGGCTGTTGATCTGCAACCCAACAATTTTCCACGTGAAATTAGCTCTGGTGAGCTTGTTAATCTCATCTTGCCACCTATGCTTAACCTGTGGGTACATCCTGTAGAAGGTGATGTCAAATGTTCTACAAAACTGCAAGTCTTGTTATCTGCCACTTGAACATGTTCACTAGTCATATTTAATGATAGAGAGAAAGCCAGAGTCACCACAGAACCTGAAGTTCAATCAACTATTTCATGGAATTTATCACATGCTAACATGCTATAGAATTTACTTATTTAGACCAGGCATGGTGGCTGATGCTTGTAATCTCAGTGCTTTGGGAGGCTCAGGTGGAAGGATTTCTTGAGGCCTAAAGTTCAAGACCAGCCTGGGCAACATAGTGAGACCCTGTCTCAACAAAATTTTATTTTGAAAAATTAGCTGGGTGTGGTGGCATGCATCTGTAGCCCCAGCAGCTACCCAGGAGGTTAAGGTGGGAGGATCCTTTGAGCCAGGACTTTGTGGCTGCAGCGAGCGATGATAATACCACTATAATCCAGCCTGAGTGACACAGTGAGATCCTGTCTTTAAAAAATAGGATAAAATAAAATAAAATGTACTTGTTGACACATTTGCAGTTATTGCCTATCTCCATCCACCAGCATGTAACCTCCATGAAGGCAAGAATTGAAGTCAATAGTGAATACTAAAGTATTCTAAACACCGAAAAGTACTCAGCACTCAATCAGTACTTGCTCAGTGGATGGCTGGGGATGTGTGGACATAATGGACATGTGCCAAGGTGGGTAGCAGGAAACAAAAGGATCCTTGCTGCTTAGCAATTCTACCCAAGGGTATAAGGAAGAGAAGGTTTTGCACTCGAGTGAAAACTCATTGCTTATCAACAATTCTTGTTGGAGACAAAAATGAATTTTATTGTGAATTACATAGATTTAACTTATCCAAGTCTATTTCACTTCTCTGTCTTGAATGACAGAGAGTTCAGAAAACTCATCCACTGTTCAAGGTTAGTGCCTAGTGGCAGTTTCTTACAATCTGCCTTTGCCCAAAGAGTGGAGAAAATGAGGTGGAATACTGTGCTACCTCTTTTAATTTGCTCTATTCTGAACTTCAACGGGCATTTGTATTGACACTTGTCAGGCCAAAGGGATTTCCAAGACAACCTCTCATTCATCAAGATGCTATGTATTCTCTCCAGTACCACTATCAATATTCTAGTCGTCCTGCTTGCTACTCCATGAACATATTTATTAAGTACTTACCCATGTAGCCAAAAACTGACAAAGGCCTTATTACTTCTACTCCGGGTGTGTTGATGGGAACAAGAATCATGCTGTGTTGTTTGTGTCTAGTCAAAAGAAAAATAGTATTAGAAAAAGTTTGCTAAGAAGAAAAACAAAACAGATGTTAGGTGGAGTTGAAATTGTCTTTTTGTTGCTGCTATGATATAATCATGCAAGCAATGATGAATGGAATGGAAACTGTGTAAAAGGCACACACCAAGCACAGTCTGATGCAGGCTGTGATCTGGAATCAAAACAATGGTTTGAAAATAAGTGAAAGTTGTTTGAAGCTTCTCGTTGCTCAACAATGGTAGCTGGGAACTGATACACAAAGTTCAACATTTCAAGACTATTGCATTTGATCTAAACATCTAATAACTTCATTATGCCAGACAATTCTGAAAAACCGTATGTCTAATAATCTGATCCAAGCAGATTTTATGATTCAGCAACACCTTCTTATGCTGGACATTCCACAGTGAAAAATGTACAGCAACACTCCCTAAAATGTTTTCCAAACATATCTTTTAGCAAAACATTTGTGAAATAAAAGCACGTGTATAAATAAAAATACCCTACAACATATTTTATATTATTATTTATGAGCCCAAACAGTGTACTTGAAAAAAAATCAATGGATAGGGAGAAAGACTGACTCTTATTGCTACATAGATTTCTCAATCAGAATTTGTTTTATTACCTGGAAACAGAAGTATTTTTAGTTCTTCCCAAAACAATTACTATTTTGCAGTTGGGATTCCCAGCTCCTAAAACCAGGGGGAACATAAGCAGACTAGATTATAAAAGGAAATTTCTAGTTAGACATTTCACCCCGAAGGATCCAAGTCTTCCAAGTTTATCTCTGGAAAAAAACGAAAATTTTTGATTCATTAAGACAGAGTTTATGTAAAACACTGTACATCACTCAAGAAAAACAATCAGGCAAGGCCAACAATGGACTCCATCAAGGAAAGCTGCTGCACAAAAACAACCAGAAGTCAAAGAAGTACAAAACAGCTGTTAGGTCTCCCATTCACACCATTTCAGAAATCAGCATGCCAGACCGGCTGTGAAATTTTCGATGGCTAATACAGTCATATGTTTCATGGGCGATATAAATATCGCATGTCTAATATAACATTTTACATGTCTATGTAGATGAGGCTCTGATCCCACCTTCCGTAAGCCTAGTTTTCAATTACCTATTTACTAAGGATCAGAAATTTGAAAATATAAAGTCATTCTCACTTTGCTGCAAAATTTTATTTTATCACAGTTCAGGGGTCATGGCAATTGCCCACAGGGGTCTTCCTGCAAAAAAGTGCATTTCATGTTTACCAGTAAGTCTAAGAAAGCACCTTGTTCCTTAGGAAAACTACCATGCAACTGTCTTTCTAACTACAAGGCCACAAACAACTGGATCCCACTAAGTTAAACACATCTATAACAAGTTTCAAATTATCAACTTCTTTTTTCCTTAGTTCTTGTAAAGGATGTTACAAAAGATTTGCAATCACACAAAGATTTAATAAGAAACGTTAGAAATTATGTCAAAGAGTTGAATAATGCCATCAAATATCAGAAGCTAAAAAGATAAACACTGTGGAACATATTAAAGGACAATGCAGGGATTTAATCAGTAAAATCCAGACTGTGGATAATCTGCAAGACAACTAATTCAGTTTCTTCAAGAATAAAATTGCAATAAAATAAGAAAAAAGAAAGATGGAGGGGTACCTTACAAGATTAAGAGAGACTCAAAAGGCTTATCAATTTTTATACCTTACTTGGATCCTAATTTAATCAAACAAAATAGAAACTATTAATGACAGTTATCAAATAATTAGAAACTTGAATACTTACTGGATATGCAATGGTATCAAGTGATTTTTAGATGTACTAATGGTACTGTGGTTATATTTTTAAAAGAGCCCTCAGTGAGATGCACACTAAAATATTTGTGAAGAAATTGTGTGATGATTGGGGTTTATTTCAAAATACTATGGGGAGAGAAGGGACTATAGGGTCATGAGATGAAACTTATCGAGTCTCAAAGCTATTCAAAAAATATTCCCAGGATACCTCAATGTGCTGAAAGAGTATGAATGAGAAATATATATGGTGTACTGAAATGTCGGGAAACAGTTCACATAACAGTGAACGTGAGAAATAAGGGAAGGCAAGGCCCAGAGGAGAAAGCTGCTTTTAACCTTTGAAGATTGAGAAGGGACTGGGAAGAGGACACAGTGAAGAAGCAGTCCTATAAGAAAGAGTTAGGTAAGATTTTTTATTGCATCAGTTACAGAAGGACACAAAACTTAACACACTACATAAACAATATTACATCAAACAATATTTACACAGTCCTATGTGTTGGTTTCAAAGTTTAGAGTCTTCCAATAGTCAACCACTATTGTGGGTCCAAGACAAAACATGAATATTAATAATCCTGACAATGTAAAAGTATAAGCTGCAGCTGATACAAGTTACATTAAGGAAGGGAGGAATAAAAGGTAGAGAGAGGAGTAAGAGAACTCATATTCTTCTACTGTATTATTAAAAGTAGAGCTTGAAGAGATTCTATCAAATGATGGTACAGAAATAGAGATTTAGTGACTTAAGCTTAAAAAAACGAAAACACTGAATATCTAAAATAAGTACGTTAGGAAAGAGCAGACAGAATACAAATAAAGTGTCACAATTCAAATTGGAGCGTCAACAGATAGTGTCTAAAATGAATAAATCAGGAGAGAGAAAAATATTTTTGCCTAAAATTATAGAGAAAACCAGAGGACTGAAAATAGAAAAACTGTTAAAGGAAAATGGTTTTCTCTAAAGCATGATATTGGGATGGGGAGGAATGGGAAACAATATGCTGTTAGGTATTTTCTCATTTGTTACTATTTCCAATTGGATGATCACAATAGCTTTAAAAATATTAAAGAAAAAATTAGCTGGTTGAAATTTTCTCTGTTATTAAATAGAGCTCTTTAGCCAGGTTTCTTTCCTGAGAAGGAATTCTGTAAGAAAACATTTCATGGAACAGGGCTGGGATTCACTTTAGGGTCAGCTGATGGAAAGCTAGCTTTCAGATGGCCCCAAGTATCACAGAAATTTGATTCAATTTTTCTGTAACACAAGATGTACTTTCTCCTTTGGTCTAAGTGTCAGATACCTACCCATGAAAGCGCCAACTGCTACATTTGCCTACTTATTGATATTTTATTCATCTCTCTTTTGTAGCCTTACTTCTCAGTCTTACTTTCTGACTCTAAGGTCAGAACCGTCTCCTTTGCAATCCCTTGCCTCATTATCTAGACACTGACTTGCCTGCCTGTTTCATTGGTCAACTTGCCTCTACCTGTTTCCCAGATAATTAGTGAAATCTCTCATCTGTCAGTGGTCCCCACCACCCCCAATCCTGGGCATTGCCTTCTCTGGTAAGTTATGCCTTCATTGAGTACATTCATATATACATGTTTTTCACATTTTAAAATTTTGACGCATAATATTTGTACATATTTATGGTGTTATTTTGATATATGCATACAATGTGTAATGACCAAATCAGGGTATTTAGAATATTTAGTGCCTCAAACATTTATCATTTCTTTATGTTGAGAACATTTAAAATCTTCTCTTCTAGCTATTCTGAAATATACTATAGATCAGTGTTAACTATAGTCACGCCACAGTGCTATCAAACACCAGAAGGTATTCTTTCTCTACAAACTGTAGTCTGCACCCACTAACCAATCTCTCTTCCTCCCCTCACCACACACAGCCTTCCCAACCTCTGGTAACTATCATTCTACTCTTTCCTTCCCACATTATGTGAGAAAATATGCAATATTTGTCTTTCTGTGTCTGGCTTATCTCACTTAACATAATGAACCCCAGTTCCATCTACTCCTGCAGGGACTAATATCCAGAATATGCAAGGAATTTAAACAACTATGCCAGGTGTGGTGGCCCCTGCCTATAATCCCAACACCTTGGGAGGCCTAGGCAAGAGGATCGCTTGGCCCAGGAGTTGGAGACCAGCCTGGGCAACACAGCGAGACCTTGTCACTACGTGTGTACGTGCGTGCGTGCGTGCGTGTGTGTTTTAATACAGCTTAAGGAGCAATAGGAGGCAAACACATATTTCTGTCATTTCGTATCTCTCCAAGTTGGTTTTTTAAAAGCTAACAACTCAGTTTTCATTCTAAACTTTGGGAAATTCTAGATTGTTTGCATTGTATAGTTTTATCTGCGTATTCAGTATTTCCTCAGATATACTGAAAACCTTAAGAGCTATAATTGCACATTCTGTTGCACTTGTTTATTCTACACAGCCAGAGACTCAACTGTAAGGAGTTTCAAAACTTCAAATGTTAGTGCCAATGTCAACAGTTGACCACCTCTCTCTAGCTTTACTCTTCAATTTTATCCTTTCTTCTGCTTCTTTACTTATGCTTGCCTTGGTCTCTGCTACCTGAGGGAAGGTGAATCCTAAGCACTTACTCCATCATATGGCAGTGAAGCTGCCCTAGAGTTCTTGTCTTTAAACTCTGCCAAAACCCAGATCTTCACTTACCCAGTGTGATAGTTTCTTCTATATTTGTGTATATTTGAATGCAAACATGTATTTATATTCATGACAACACATAATTATGTTTAGTTTGAGAAATTCAGCAATGCTCACCTCAAATATGACCACAAGAACCAAGTATCACATGTTCTCACTCATAAGTGGACCTTGAACAACTATCATAATACTATAAGAAAGGGATTGGCAGGAGTGGGAAACTGCCAGGGGAAGGGGCGGGGCATACCTCATCACCAAGTGCACCTGCATAATGAACATTTCTATACCTAACCCTGAATTATACCCCACATCTTTAAAATAAAAATTTTTTTTAAAAAGAAATGTTTAAAACTCTAAAATTTCAAAAACAATAAAATCAAGAGCTTAGAATTCGAATCCCTTCAATTATTCTGTACAATGAATAACACATGTAATGTTAAATACAGTTAAGATTAAAATGCAGTTGTTTTAAAACTGTTGCTTATCACTTAGATTCCTTCAAATTTAATGGAATCCACTGTGGTTTACAAGCTGCCCAGTTTATGGGATTGTGACACAGCAGCCTGAATGGACTGAGACAAAATGAACTTCTCTAATCTAAGGACCAGCCCAAAGAACATTAGGACGATTCAATGAGAGATGACAATGCTTACATTTCATTGTAGACCTTAGCTAAAATGCCTTATTTGAAAATGCTTATCTGAGAGAATTTTTTAACATTTGATTGGCTCTATCTATGCAGTAATGTGCACATATGCTTTGATTCTTAGTTAGAAATCACACATACACACACACACACACACACACACACACACACACACACACACACACACACGCAAATACTCTTTACAGTAGGGTGGCTCACTTCTAATTTTTCAACTGAGTATTTTTTTACTTGGGGCTATCTCTGGAGTTTTAGTTGTAGGAAGCCCTGGCCAGGACCTGGAAGCCTACAGGCTAACGTGTAGAGTTTATGTACCCCACATAACGCACTGTCTCCTTGGTGAGCATTCTTTTGAAAATCTGATTAGGCAGAATGGCGTAACTTGGGGTTCATATTCATCAGCAATCTTTTCTTTCTCTACGTTCATCCAGGCAATCAAGAACATTTTGGGTAAATCTTTAAGGATTCACGGATCACAGACAACTACAAGCCAAAGTAAAATCTTCTCTCCAATTCTTTTGAACGCTGGTCCAATGAAGTGTAAATATTATCATCTGCCACTGCTCATGTTCTAACATTCAGAACATATAAATTTTCAATCATATGTCCTACTATCACTTCTTGCCTCATTATTTGTGTTGTATAAGATTGTTGCCACAGACATAGAAATGCCCAGTGAGTTTCAGATACCAGGCACATTTTGAAGAAACTCAAGAAGCAAGGTAAGCAATTCCTTAATTCTGTCTTGTTCAACCTAATATGGAAAACAGTTCAGATTCTAAAACATAAACTTCTAACTTGGTTCTCTTTTGTAATCATTAAGCAGAAGAAGCAAAGGCGAATGCATAGTTTATAGAATCTGAAATGTCTGCATTTAACCATGACGTTTCAGAAAAATAAGAAAATCCCCTCACAAATATATCATCTCCTCCTAGCTACAAGCAGAATTTGGCAGGTGCAGAAGCTGAAATACCTTTAAAAGAGCGTTTTTGCTCTTTTATGACACTTTAGTTTATGAACAGGAAACTAAATGTCATAAATGAAATATATTAGAGGAAATTTGGATAGACCAGAGAACATTTAAACATATTAGGGCTTCATGAATAAAAACAGATGGCATAGATAAAATAATTTTGTTTTTGATCCAAACTCTGTGGTATTTCAACTCTATTCAAGTACCAAAATTAAGTCAGACTGAAAACTGTATCTCCCTGATGTTTGTTGATGATTTATAACTTCTTAGGCTCTTACAACCACATGGTTATCAAACAAAATCATTTTCTAACAAGAAAAGATGATAGGTGGAGGAAAAATATGACCACCAGGTATGGGTCTGGTCTGTAACAATTAAGAAAGTCACGTCGGCCGGGCGTGGTGGCTCGAGCCTGTCATCCCAGTACTTTGGGAGGTCGAGGCAAGAGGATTGCCTGAGCTACAGGTTCGAGACAAACCCGGGCAACATGGTGAGACCTCATCTCAACAATAAATTAAAAAATTAGCCAGGCGTGGTAGTGTGCACCTATAATTCCGGCTGCTTGGAAGGCTGAAGTGGAAGGATCGCCAGAGCCCAGCAGGTGGATTCTGGGGTGGCCGTGAGCATGCCACTGCATTCCACCCTGGGCAATGGAGTGAGACTCCAACTCCAAAAAAAAGGAAAAAGAAAGTGATGTCAACAATTACATACCATGAAGCCCAATCAGTCATCCACAAAGTCTCAAGGTTGTTTCTTCTACCAATGTGCATTTCTAAGGTGGAATATTTGAACTTCATTTGGTTTTAGCTTTAATACAGGCAATTCAAGTTAGAATAAAAATCCTTATGCATTAAGTACCATTTTACAATAAATTTTCTACTTGTAAAAAAGGAAATGTTTACCATACAATCCCACAGTTAAAGAAAAAGAGCATCTCGTGTTCTGTTCTCTTGGAGCACGGGTTATTTTTAATGGAAGAAATACCCTTTGAAATTCACTGAATCCACTTTTAGATTTCTATCTAAGTAATAAGTATTCAACAAATGGTACATGTTGCTGGGGTTGATATTATAGAATATAGCTGAATCAAAATAAATTACAAGAAGATCAGAGTTGAAACTTTTAAAAAAATTAAATAACTGGCCAGGCTCGGTGGCTCAGCCTATAATCCCAGCACTTTGGGAAGATGAGGCGAGAGGATTGCCTGAGGCTGCCAGTTCGAGAGCAGCCTGGGGCAACTTGGCAAGACCTGTCTCTACAAGAAATAAACAATTAGCTGGGCGGTGTAGCATGAGCCTGTATTTCCAGCTACTTGGAAGGCTAAGTCAGAAGGATCACCAGAGCCCAGCAGGTTGATGCTGGGGTGGCCATGAGCATGCCACTGCACTCCAGCCTGGGTAACAGAGTGAGACCCCAACTCCAAACATTAATTAATTAATTAACCAAGTCATAAAAAAAACCAGGAGAAAAAAATCTAATATTTATCAAATCTTTAAAAGAGAAAGAATTTTAAAACTTAAAAGTGATAAATGAAATTTTAAAAATCAATTGGTGTATCTACATAAAACTGTTGTATATTAAAAATCAAAATTAAAAGCAAGAAAATTGGGAAAAATATTTGATCATTTATGACAAGATGTATATAATACTTATATTCCTAGAATATAAAGAACATCTGAAAATCATTATAAAGATAGGCAAAGAACAAAACTGCAAAAGGAAATATGAATAATGAAAGAGATTTTTTAAAAAGTGTTTAACTTTACCACTAACCAAATAAACAGAGTACAGCAATGATAAAAGGATAGTACTCAAAAGCAGTTTGCAAAAAACAAACAACCCCATTACAAAGTGGGCAAAAGGTATGAATAGACACTTCTCAAAAGAAGAAATACGAGCAGCCAACAGATGCATGAAAAAATGTTCAGCCTCACTAGTTATCAAAGAAATGCAAATTAAAACCACACTGAGATACCACCTCACTCCAGTCAGGATGGCATCAACTCAAAAAACAACAGATGCTAGAGAAGATGTGGTGAAAAGGGAACACTTCTACACAGTTGGTGGGAGTGTAAACTAACTACTGCCTCTGTGGAAATCTGTGTGGCGATTCCTAAAAGATCTAAAAATCGACCTTTCATATGACCCTGCAATCCCCCTACTGGGAATATACACAGAACTCAAATCACTCTATAAAAAAGATACCTGCACACACATGTTTATCACAGCATTGTTCACAGTAGCAAGAACATGGAACCAACCATGCTGCCCATCAAAAGAGGACTGGATAAAAAAAGTATGGCACATATACACAATGGAATATTATGTGGCCATAAAGAAGAACAAAATCATGAACTTCACAGCAACCTGGATGGACTTAGAGTCTATAATATTGAGTGATTTTTCACAGAAACAAAGAACTGAGTATCAAATGTTCTTACTCATAAGTGGACCTTGAACAATTATTGTAATATTATAAGAAAATGATTGGCAGTAGCGGGAAACTGCTGGGAAGGTGGCAGGGAAGTGGGATTGGCAGTAGTGGGAATCTGCCTGGGAATGGGGGGGCACACTTCATTAACAAGGGTACCTGCATAATGAACATTTGTATACCTAACTCTGAATTGTACCCCACATCTTTAAAAATAAAATAAAATAAACACAAAAGCAGTTTACAAGAGGGTATCCCCCAAAACCCCAAATTATCTTTTGGAGGGCGGGTACCTTGTAGTACATGCATCCCTGCTAGGTAAGTATTCTAGGAACTCATCAGCATCAGTGTACCAGCTAGCTTTGCTGGGAGAGGAGGTGTGCAGCTTCAGTGAATTTTTTTAAAAATTACAGAATATAGTTTATTTAAAAGTAAATTAGAGGGAGAGAGAAATAAAGAAAGAGGAGATTCACCTACCCAAGGTAAGGGAGGGGGCCAAAGCCAGGGTGCATGGTAGTAGCCATAGCTCAAAGAGCGCGTGGCCACACCAGAGTCTAGCAAGGCAATGGCCCAGTGAACTTTTTTAGACATTCTTTGAATACGTTTGCCCATTTCATGATGGGTGGTTTACAAGTGCAGCAGCCCACACTGCTCTAAGTGTTTGGCAGTTTTTGACCAAAAACATCATGACCACTGTGCCCTACCCTCCCTATTCACCTGATCTTATCCCAAGAGACTTTTTTTTTGTTTCCCCGGATGAAAAAAAGACCTCAAAGGGAAACATTCTGCCAATGTGGAAGAGGTGAAACATAAAAACAGCAGAAGCACTAAAAGGCATCAAAATTGATGAGTTCAAAAACTGTTTTGCGCAGTGAAAAAATAATCTTGATAGGTATATTGCATCAGACAGAGAGTACTTTGAAGTTCATTGAAGTTTAAACATGTAAGAATAAATACACAATTTTTCATAAATACATTCTGTTTTTTTTGGGTTCCCTGCATATTATACAGTGTTTCACACATGGATGGCAAGGACAGGGTAAGAGATACTGAATCTGTCACATGCTATTTAGAAAGCAAAGTGGTAGTAAAACAACACATTCTATTAGCAGTGGTTTAGGGAAACAGGTACTTCCGTACATTATTGATAGAAAACAAAAGAAGCTCAATCCTGAGATCCTTTGTGTCCCAAGGACTGGATATGTGTTTGAATTAGCAAAGACGAAGTATAAACTCAATAGATTTTAGCATTATAACTGACTTATAGGAAGGGAATTCCATTTACAAGAAAGCATTTGGTTACTGGAGATGGGGCAAATAAAAGAACAGAACCGATACCTTCAAATCTGTAAAACAGCATTAAGATTCTATAATAGACAGAATAAAGATGTATAAGAGATAACATGACACATAGAAATAGTCTAAGACTAAAGATCTGAATTCAGAATTCCAGCTCCATTGCTAAACATGTTCATGTGTGGAGGGTAAGTTCCTTAAACATTGATTAATTCATATACTTAATTATTATTCATTAGGCTGGTACCATAAGAAAGGCACCAAGCCGCCGGGCTTGGTGGCTCAGTCTGTAATCCTGCGCCTTTGGGAGGCTGAGAAGAGTGGATTGCCTGAGCCC
>NW_007164795.1:60431-81357 GCF_000164805.1 Carlito syrichta
TGCACTCCAGTCTGGGCAACAGAGTGAGACTCCAACTCAAAAAAAAAAAAAAAGAAAGGCACCAAGTCAAATGTTGAGGATATAGCAGGGTACGAGATAGCTACAGAGGACAGAGAATTTCAGTAAATACCAGAAATAGAGTGATATGACTATGGGAGTAAAAAGTATATATCTGATCTAATCTAGAAAGGTTACGGATGGCTTAAGGTCAGACCTGAATTGTAAATAAGAGTTGGGATCTGAAATAGGGTGGGAGGAGGACAAAAGAAGTCAGCATTGTGTATAGATAGATTAAAGGAATTATGCAATTGATAATTATGGAGGCTGTACCTATAGACCACTTGTTAAGAAGTATAACAGCCTGGGTAAGTAAATAGGATAATATTCAAAGGGGATAGTATGATTTCTTATTAATTCAAAATATTTATTGAGCACCTATTATGTGGCCAGGCATTATTCTAGGCACTTGGGATGTGTCAGTGAAAAAAACAAAAATAGTTCTTGGGATTGGCAGTAGTGGGAAACTGCTAGGGGAGTGCAGGGACAGGATTGGTAGTAGTGGGAAATTGCCAGGGGTGGGGGGGGGCACACCCCATCAACAAGGGTTCCTGCACAATGAACATGTGTATCCTTAACCCTGAATTGCACCCCACATATTTAAAATAAAAAAAAAATAGTCGGGCTCGGTGGCTCAGCCTGTAATCCCACACTTTGGGAGGTGCGTGGATTGCCTGAGCCCGCGGGTTTGAGACCTGCCTGGGCAACTTGGCGAGACCTCGTCTCTACAATAAATAAAAAATTAGCCGGGTGTGGTAGCGCACGCCTGTAGTTCCGGCTACTAGGAAGGCTGAGGCGGAAGGATCGCCAGAGCCCAGCAGGTCGAGGCTGCGGTGGCTGGGAGTGGCCACTGCACTCCAGTCTGAATGACAGAATGAGACTCCAACTCAAAAAAAAAAAAAATAATAATAATAATAATAATAAAATTTACCAAAAAAACACAAATATTGGTGTCAAGTAGCAAAAAGAAAAAGTTCTTGTTCTGATGAAGCTTATGTTTTAATATAGGGTGGGAGACAATAGACAGCAAGCATAGATGATATGGTGCCTTAGAACACAGTAAGAGTTGTGGATAACGAGGACTAGGAGTCCAAGTGAGTGAGGACGATCTTAAATAGAGTAGTCAGTCAAAGATTGTCTCAGTGACAGTTCGTGATTGGGCAAAGGCTTAAAAAAAGATGAGGAAGCAAGCCTTGCAAATGTTAGGAACACATTTCAGGCAGACAGAAGAGCCAGCATTAAAGCTGGTCAGGATTGTGCCTGGTATATTCTAAAACAGCAAGGAGACAGGTGTAGCAGAACCAGTAGGTAAAGGGTAAGTAGTATGAAGTAAGGCCAGAGAGACAATGAGGGGTGGAGGCAGATCTTACAGGCCGCTGTGAAGATTCAGTGGAACAGTGTTCGTTTCTTCCTGTGCTAATATGCCAGAGGTCAAGAAGAGTAAGAGGTAAGAGGAGGGGAAAGACCTGATAGCCCAGCCAGAGCAGGGATAACATTAATAGCAGAGTCCTTCAGAAGGCAACAAGAGACTGGCAGAATGGGCAATCATCGTAAGGAGAAAAAAAGGCCTCGAATTTAAGAAATGTTCCAGAGCCTGCCAGGAGCACTAATTATGCTCATCTCTTAGTAACTCTTCATCCAGTGACCATCTGAATAGCTTGGCATTGGCCATGGTGGAAATATTTATACCACAGAAAAGAGAAAACAAAAATTCAGGCAATTTTTTTCTTAGTGAGTTGGCTTAGCTGCATGTGAATGATGCTTCCTCAGAGTGGTAGATAACTAGGAGACGAATATGGCTGTACCCTCAGACTAAGAGTAGATAAAGAAAGATGAAGGTCCTAATGGGTCTCTTTTCCATAAATCAACAAGGAGTTAGATCAATTATTTGGAGGAAAAAATGGCATGGGTCTGAAATAACTTGCAGGTGGAAACTGAACCTGGCCTTGCGAGAAAATAATGTAACTGCTATGCAAATGCCAGGAGAGTCAAATTCAAACAGACCACAAGGGCCCAATCTACATACATTTCTCTTCTTTCTCTAACTTTGATTTTTTGGAACTATGGGAAAATTAACTGAGCAAAGGATTTTGAAAATTTGTATTCTGGTCTTTGAAGAAAAGAGTTACAAGAGAGAGTTTAAAGTCACGTGAGAAGGCACACTCTGGGACCAGAACAGAGAAATACAGTGAAGCCAGGAGGAATCTTACAGTTTAAGCAAAATATTAAATGATGTGGCATAAAAATATTAAACTCTACTACAAATGCCTAATGCTTTTTAATAATTTAATTTTTGATAATCTTCAAAAGGATAGTTTCCTGGGTTAAAATAATTTTTTTTTCCTTCTTGGATGAAATAACTTTAGAGAGTATTTCTCTATGCTCTCTACAGGTGTGAGTTCTTTGCCTGGATGCCTTCTGGGGGAAACTCTTCTGGCTCCACGGTCACTTGCTCAGCACCAGGTACTTTCTTGTTCCTTTTGGCTAAGTGGAGACTTTGAAAGTAAAACAAGATTAAATTCTTTCAAATTTGTAACCTAGGACACAATTACGTCACAGGATGACTTTACATAAAATAAAAGATCAAGTGCTTACAAGGTTAAATTTCAGGACAGCCCTCTTGGATGCAAGATAAAGGCGGGGTGAAAAATAAAAACAAAAGTAGCCCTGTTAGGTCATTTGATCCTATACTCCGCTCAAGACTGCTCCTCTCTGACGACTGAAACAGGTTGGTCCTCTCTTTCTTTTCTCATTCTGACTTAAATGTCCTTTTTTTTTTAAGGCCTTTGTTAACTTACCAATATAGAATCTTGATGCAGAAAGTTTAAATATTTACATGTGCAAAAAATAGCTATTTGAAAACAGCTGTGCACTTTAACATTAAAATGAAAATCTTAAGAAGAAAATATGATTTCCAATATCATTACCTGTCTGTAAAACTTTGTTAATGAGAAAACAACTTTTGTTATATTATTTTTTTGGCTTTTCTTTATGAATACTAATTTTTTGTTATAATAATAACTATAAAGACACTTAAATGTGGTTTCTATGTATCTGCCAGGAGAATCATTTCTGCAATTAATTTCCATTCCTATATTCTTACTCATATTTTCAGTAAAATTTTTACTTTAAAATTTCCTTCCTTAATTTCTTATATTATTCCTTATTATCAGCTTTAAGATTTTTGTGATCTAAGAGAAGGAAAGAATATAATTCATATTATGTTAACAATTAATGTATAAGAAAAAGAAGACCAGAGTAGTCTTCCAGATTAGAACTTAAATAATCTTAATGATAAAAAGTTATTTTAAATAGTGGTTCCTGTTTTTTACATAATGAAAGCAGTTCTTCTATGTGATATCTTTCCTCAGTGCCTTTCTTACTTTGTTTTCTTATTCAGAGTTAGCAATTATGAGAATGTTCTTTTGAAAATGTGCCATAAATTAGCACACTGTTTTTACAATATGTTTATCTCTTGAAAACATTGAAAGTCATTATTATACACATTTTAAAAACGGTGAATTCTGTGCAAGCTTATCTTAATACTAATGGGGTGCTAATAGCCAATAGGATACAATAACAATGTTGAGCCAGAAGATTCCTGGCATACCATCTATCCATTCTGGAGTAACAGCTTTATACCCACTGGCAAAGCCTTTAGTTTGACAAATATTTGCTGAGCAGTTAGTGTGTGCCAGGCACATTGATAAAATTTTAATTACAGACACAATCAAACAGGTCAGACTTTGCAGAACTTAATGCCCAGAGGGACAAATAGTCTGGGAAACATCTCTTCCAGAGGAGGGAGTCAGTTCTCTGGGAATTGCTGCTGCATCAGGAGAGCCTTCTGGGGAGGCAACATCCAAGTTAACTGAGTAGGAACTGACCCTTCCAGGGAAGGACAGAAAATAGTATGACAAATAAAGGGAGAGAATGAGCAGTGGTGTAGATGGTGCTGTGGCCTGGTGTGTGCCAGCCAACTGCTGGGAAATCAATCCTATTGCTGGCTACAATAGAGGGAACAGAGTAGGTGGCAGGAGCCATTAGCATTCTGCTAAGGAGCTTGGATTGTGCCTCTCAGGTGACGTGATGTGTCTTCCAGGCGAGGAGCTAAGCAGGAAAGGACAGAGTGGCAATTTAAAGATCAAACACGCTGGTGGAAATAAAAACGCTTTTGGTAAGGACATGGTTAGGAGCAATAACAACAGTAGGAAACCTATCAGGAAGACACTATAGTCGCCCAGGTGAGAAGCATGGTTGTCCAGGTGTGCAAATGTGAGGAAGAGTGCGGAGTGCAGGAGACCTTTTGGAAGACAGAATCAGAGCTCAGCGACTGACTGAAAATCAGGAATGAAGGAAAAAGAGTAGTCAAGGATGGGGCAGGCTTACAGCTTCGGTGACTAGGGGAAGCTGGCACTACCAAGCAACAGGGTACAACAAGCAAGCAGTGCTTGCTTTCGGAGGGAAGTTGAGTAAAGGAAACCTTGTTCACTGGAAGCCAACTAATGAAATCAGTGCAAATACTAAAATAGTTTATTTAACTGATTTAAATTAAATGCATAAATAACAAAATCAAAAGTAAAATAAATTTATTTTAAATAAAAATGTTAATTTATTCTCATTTTTATTTCATTTATTGCAGATAAACTCCATAAGACTCACAAAGTTATGCGTGTAAAGATTATACCATGATTTTTTCTTCTTAGGTAAAATCTGACTGAATTTTTATATTTTAAAAATAATTTTTACATAAAAGTCTTTGCTTTTATTTAGGGCTTAATATCTAAGAACCCTCTCCAGGGTATTATGTTTCTTGTCCCTGTAAATCCCGGCTCCTGCACACAGAATTGTAAAAACGAAGGATGAATATAATGTGGCTGGCACTAAAATGTGCCAAAGAGTGGCAGATTCAGGCTGGCATGCTCCAGTAACAATCTATTCTCTAGGGAATGAACAGGTGCTGGGTAAGAACTGTTTTCTTTGAAGCAATATTAAAACAAGTATTCTGTATTCTTTTTGCCATCTAGATTGGAGCCATGGCTTTGGAACAGAACCAGTTAACAGATTACTATTATGAGGAAAATGAAATGAATGGCACTCATGACTATAGTCAGTACGAAATGATCTGCATCAAAGAAGAGGTCAGAAAATTTGCAAAAGTTTTCCTTCCGGTCTACCTCACAACAGCTTTCATCATTGGACTTGCAGGCAATTCCATAGTAGTGGCAATTTATGCCTATTACAAGAAACAGAGAACCAAAACAGATGTGTATATCCTGAATCTGGCTGTGGCAGATTTACTCCTTCTATTCACTCTGCCTTTCTGGGCTGTTAATGCAGCTCATGGGTGGGTTTTAGGGAAAATTATGTGCAAAGTAACTTCAGCCTTGTACACTGTAAACTTTGTCTCTGGAATGCAGTTTCTGGCTTGTATCAGCATAGACAGATATCTGGCAGTAACTAAAGGACCCAGTCAATCAGGAGTGGAAAAACCATGCTGGATCATCTGTTTCTGTGTCTGGACAGCTGCTATCTTGCTGAGTATACCCCATCTGATTTTTTATACAGTGAATGACAATGCTAGGTGCATTCCCATTTTCCCCCACCACCTGGGAACATCAATGAAAGCGTCGATTCAAATACTAGAAATCTGCCTAGGATTTGTGGTACCCTTTCTTGTTATGGGTGTGTGCTACCTTCTCACAGCAAGGACACTCATCAAGATGCCAAACATTAAAAAATCTCGACCCCTCAAAGTTCTGCTCACAGTGGTTATAGTTTTCATTGTCACTCAGTTGCCTTATAACATTGTCAAGTTCTGCCAAGCCATAGATATCATCTACTCCTTGATCACTGACTGTGACATGAGCAAACGCATGGATGTTGCCATCCAAATCACAGAAAGCATTGCACTCTTTCACAGCTGCCTCAACCCAATCCTGTATGTTTTTATGGGAGCCTCTTTTAAAAACTATATTATGAAAGTAGCCAAAAAATACGAGTCCTGGAGAAGACAAAGACAAAGTGTGGAAGAAATTCCTTTTGATTCTGAGGGTCCTACAGGACCAACCAGTACTTTTAGTATTTAAATGTAAAACTTCTCTGCGTTTTGCTTGGCTACACACGAATGATGATGCTTCCTCCTCAGATAAAACATCTGTATTATTCTGAAACTCAAATGTCAAATGCTGTGTTTGCAACTGACAACAAAGAAGGGGACGGGGTGAGGGGGGAAGATACGAGCCAAGAAGAGGAAACCAGATAGTAAATGTACAAACACAAAAGTTAAAATTAATAGTACAGAAAAATAGTGACAGTATAAATAAATAAAACTACTATGCTATAAAGAAGATAATCTTTGTGGTGCTGGAATAGTTTTGTATCTTGATTGCAGTACTGGTTATACAAATCTACACGTGACAAAATGACAGAGAACTATACACATTGTACCAATTTTAATTTTCTGGTTTTTATATTATATTATAGTTTTTTATATATATATATACATACACACACACATAGTATAATACAACATTGGGGAAATGAAGTGAAGGGTTCTCAGAACCACTCTGCACCATCTTTGTAATTTCCTGTGAATTTATATTAATTTCAAAATAAAAGAAGTTTTTTAAAAAAAACCCACTAGGCAAAAAAAATAAAAAAATAAAAAAAAGCAGCAGCAGCAGCTCCGATCACTAGTTAACGAGTTGCGTTAGCACAAGGGAGGGATTGGCAGTCACTAGGCACAGCCTATTTATGTAGTAACCCCTCATTTGAGCACCAAATCTCTATAATAAATACGTAAGTAATTTTTAAAAATTTGCAATGGAAAAAACTTACTATGCTACAAGTTAAGCTAAAAACGATTAATAAAAAGGCTCATGTTAAAAGGCAACTATAATGGCTTTTATTTATCAAAATGTTGATATGAGAACAATTTCCCTGCATGATTTAGCACTTCACCTCACACCAAACTTAATCTGCCTTTTTTTCTTTTTTGCTAGTTTGTAAGTAATTTTATAAAATTCCAGGAAGAATAACTAACAGGTGAAAAAGCATATAGTAAGTAAGCTTTTCTGATCCTTTCAATGCCTGGCAAGTTCTTAAACACTTAATTTGCTTCCATGATGTCAAATAAATGTTAGGTTTTTCACGCATATTCTAGATACAATCCTCAATCATTACATTTATCTAAGTTTCAATGTTTATAACTTCCTAAAGAACTCATCTATTTATGTGAGTCTATTTCTCAGGGCTGACTAAAAACCACATTATCCTATACACGTGTCTTATTTTTCATTTAAACACTCATATTTTAAAGTAATGAAAATGTGTATCACAAACTATTTTTCATAACATATAATAGCCCATGTAATGTACCCCTATTATAATTCATCTTTGGTCGACATTTCACTGGCCAAAAATAGTATTCACTAATGAACTGTAACTCTTAAACTGCAAAAAAATAAAGACATGTTTCTGTTCTTAAAAATCACTTAATCAAGACATCTTATTTTAAAATTGCTTTCCCTTTTAACTACTATTTCTAAATTGGAAAATGCTTTCAAGGCAGAATTTAAAGAATTATGATCATGAAACTAGTAACTACATACCATAGCATTATTCTGGAATGTACATGGCACAAATGAGCAATCTGTTCAGTAAAAAAATTATGCTGAACACTCACCACTACTCCACCATTTCTTGCCATTAATTACATAGCTATCGCCATCTTGTTGGATGCTGCATTCAATATTGGTGGCATCACTGGAAGCTACATCAGGTTCTATAAACAAACAAGGACTGAATGTACAGGCAGGCAGATTGCAAAGATGCTTAGATAAGGGAATGGAAACTCTTTTCTTTTTCATCTTCCAGTACTTCCCCGTTCACCCTGGTTCTCCTATAACTTACACATGGTAGGCATTCAAGAACTGTGCATTGGAAGAATAAATAAATGAAGCATACTGAACACCAGGATCAGGATCCTGAATTGCATTTTTGGCTTATTCACTGATATATGACTTGGTATACAACTAGTCACACAGTTCTTTCCTCAATCATCCAAAGTAGATAAACATATTGTTTTCTACTTCTCACAATGGACATCTGTACTAAATACTGGCAAGCCAGATTTTCCCACCATATAGTTTACTATATTAAACAACTTCTTTTTTTTTTTTTTGGTTGGAGTCTCACTCTCTTGCCCAGGTTGGAGTATAGTGGCATTCTCATGGCCCCAGCAGCCTTGATCTCCTGGGCTCAGGCGATCCTCAGCCTTCCAAGTAGCTGGAACTACAGGCATACACCACCATGCCCAGCAAATTTTTTGTTTTTGTTTTTTTTGTAGAGACAAGGTCTCACCAAGTTGCCCAGGCTGGTCTTGAACCTATGGACTCAGGCAATCCTCTCACATCGGTCTCTCAAAGTGCTGGGATTACAGGCTTGAGCCACTGCCCATGGCAAAATTTCTGTGACTTGCAAATTCCATCAGGAATGCTTTCACCAATTTTTATATTTTGCATTCATGTTTTTAATTTTTTTAATCAAGGAAAATATAGTTCATTTAGAAAGTAAATTAGAGAGAGAGAGAATAGAGATTCACCTCCCCAGGTAGGGGATGAGGCCAAAGCTCAATGAGCACATGGCCTGGCCAGTGCTAGCAAAAACAGCGGGCAATATTTTGCATTCTTCAAACCCGGCTCAACACTTAAGGTCTTCAGAAAGTTTTCCACGGGATACCCTTGGAAAGCTGCTATACTGCATGGCATTTCAGAACTGACTAGCTCTAAGTCACAGCAATCATCATTTGTTAATATGCCTGCTTGTTTAAACAGGTCCTTCAGCTATTCCTCGTGTTTTATTTCTAAAACTTGAGACTCGGTTTTTCAAAAGGGGACTGTGTACTTATTTTGTAATCCCCAGTTAGTGTTTTGTAGACAAAACATAGTATGTAGGCATTTATGTAATCCCAGCACTTTGGGATGCCAAGGCGAGTGGACTGCCTGAGCCCGCGGGTTTGAGACTAGCCCGGGCAACTTGGCGAGACCATGTCTCTACAATAAATAAAAAAAATTAGCTGGGTGTGGTAGCCTGCGCCAGTAGTTCTGGCTCCTTGGAAGGCTGAGGGGGAAGGCTCGCCGGAGCCCAGCAGGTCAACACTGGGATGGCCATGAGTGTGCCACTACACTCCAGCCTGTGCGACAAAGTGAGACTCCAATTCCACACACAAAAATATAAAAAAACCAAAATATGTAGACGTTCAATAAATACTTATTATTGATTTAAATGGAGGCCAGTTCTGCTATTACAGTAGTCTCCCCTTATCCATGGTTTCAGTTACCAGTGGTCTACTGTGTTCCGAAAATATTAAATGAAAAATTCCAGAAACAAACTATTCACAATTTTAAAATTATGTCATTCTAAGTAACAGTTGTTCTATATTACTATTATAGTTGTTATTACTATTAATAACTTAATGTTGTACCTTATCATTATTAATAAATTGCTGTGACTAATTTGTAGATTAAACTTTACGTGTAGAGTTTGGTACTAATTCCAGTTTCAGGCATCTATTGGAGGTCTTGGAATGTATCCCCCGCAGAAAAAAAGGAGATTACTATATAAATGCATACAATGTTATAGAAAATAATAAAATCTGGTCATTATTGAAAGTACTTAAAAATTATGGAAAAAATCAAATTCAGTTTAACTTTTTTTTTTGTGAGTTAGGGTCTTACTCTGTCACCCTGGCTGGAGTGCAGTGATGTGATCATGGCTCACTGCACCCGCTACCTACTGGGCTCAAGCAATTCTCCTGCCTCAGCCTCTTAAACAGCTAGAACTATTTTTGTTTTTGTAGAGACAGAGTCTTGCTATGTTGCCCAGGCTGATCTTGAACTCCTGGTCTCAAGTGATCCTCCCACTTCAGCCTTCCAAAGTGCTGGGATTACAGGTGTAAGACTCCATGTCCATCCCAAATTGTTTAATTATGAACTCAATCATGAAACAATGATGTTGCCTTTTGGAAGAGTTATTAACATGTTCCTCTGTTTTCCCACATGATTATAATTTGAGCTATAGGTCCAGAGATGGCTCTAATTTTCTGGTTTATGGAAAAGCTTAGTATTTTTTAAGTATCAATATGAAATTATCACAAAGATGAATATTTCACACATAAGGACTAAACAAGTTTTATCTTAAACATAGATAGATGGCAATTTGAGAAGTAGAAGTCAAAAGATTGTGAAACTAGATTTCCTCTGCTAATAATGCTAAAATAGGCTTGCAGAAAATGTCATCTGGCCACAGGCAAATTTGACTGAAACATGACCCACATCTCACATTTCTTCAGCTCACCACTAGGGGAGAAGGGTGGTTTGCCTTTACCTGTCATGCAGAAGCAGGAGGCAATGTTCCCTTGCAGGAGAGGCTCAAGCCACTGCTGCTTCTGCTCCTCACTTCCATACAGGTGCAATACCTCCATGTTCCCTGTGTCTACGCATAAGAAGAGGAATTTGTTTTGCACGTGAAAATCCACCAGTATGAAATTCACAACTTTATGTAGACAACACAGACGCGCATCTTTCTGAGCCAACAAAATGCCTTGAAACATATAGCAAATATAACTGACAAGAGTGGCGTGTCATAAACAGTTACAAGTACATGGCACGGAGTGCGTATCTATTCAACTTGTTTTAAATCAGACTCTTGCACAGTTCATGCAACTTGTTCTGAATCATAGACTCTGAATCTAAAACAAACAGATAAGTTTCATTAACTGTAACACAGGACTTACTTTCTCCCTCAAAAAGAATATTAAGCTGTGCTAATCTACCAGAAATTTTGTGCATGTTGATGTAACTTTGGCTCTGTTAGGTCTGTCTGGATGGAATACAGACATCTTGAGAGATTTAACTTAGACTTAATTGAATTTTCATAGGCATTTCAGTAATTATCCTTACAGTCATTGAAAAGGTGATACTGAAAACGTTTTCTCAAAATCTTCCGAGTAATTAATACTCAACGGAAAGGACTTAGACCACATTTCGAGAAACTTGATAGGAGTGAAAACCAGAGGAAGGCATTTTGATTCATGAAAAACACGAAGCATTCATTTTTAGCCGATATACTAGTGTGCCATGTCCTAAACAATACCCTCCAAGGGTTGGAGCAGCCTTTGAAGTTATCTACTGTCATTTTCTTTTCCTTTTTAAAAAATCCTCAAATCTCAAAGATATTCGATTTATTATACATGTAACCATTTTTATCAGCGTGCAGTCGCATAACGCCACCATGCCTCCCTAATTCAGTGTGAGAGCCGTGTGTGCTCACCCACTGCGATGGTCCAGCTGCTCTGTTTTCCACACTAGCAAGTAAAAGGAGCAAAACAAGCCACTGGCTCGAGTTTTTCCAAGGACTAAAGCCACTTTGTTCGGTCTTCAGATTTCTTAGCTCCTTCCTCGCTAATTCATCAGCTTCTTCTTTGCCTCCAAAACCTGAATGTCCGGGAACACGCACCCCCTGAACGCCCATGCCTCGCGTGGCTTCTCCAGCAAACCCAAGTCATCCTTGTAGACCCCCTCTTCCACCGCACTTGTCCTCCACCCGTTCTCCTTCCAACCTGGAACCCAGCTGGTCATGCCATTTATGGTGGATATGCTGTCCGTGTACAGAACCGGGGAACTGATGCTTTGAGCCCTTGCTTGTTTAGTGGCTTTGCAGGCCGCGTGGATTTCTGCTCTTGGCTTCGTCTGTCGCCCAGGAAGTCCGCCGCCTACATCGAGAGGCCGCCCGGCCCCAGCTCGTGCTCTCCTCCGCGCGATCCTGGAGCAGCAGCTGTCGGCGGACTCGACGGCGACGTCTCCCTGGGCAGCAGCAGCGTCTCTGCCGACGGAAGGGGCCGGCTCCGCGCTGTGCTGGACGCGCTTGGCTTGCGGCCCTGCGCGCCCGTCTGCGTCTTCATCCGAGGGCTCCCGGAGTCGCCTGCGCGCTTTCCTTCGTGGCGCTTCCACGTCTTCCTCTTCCTGCCCTCCAGAACCGTATGGGCCCGCAGGCCCCGCGAGGAAGGCCCAGGCCTCATCTTCCGTGGCACACTTCTTGAATCTGCGGCGGAAGCCTGCCTACCCGGGCTCCGCACTCATCGCGGGCCAGGAAGCTCTGGTCCCGCGGCCCTCGTCTCGGTCCGGAAGGTCCGGGGCCCGAGGCCGCCGGGTGGGTCAGGGCCAGCCGCCTGCGCGGCGCTCACTCCGGGAACCGGAAACGTTGGGCTCTCGCTGGGGCGGCCCGGACGGAGCCCCGGCCACACTTCCGGCGGCGGCGCGGCTGGAAGGGCACCGTGGTTTTCTGCCAAGGACTGACGTTCTGTCTTTGGCGTCTGTGAGAGATTGGCGCTTTTCCAAGTGGTGTGGGGCGCACGACAGCGAGAGCGGTGCGGAGGGTAAAAAGATAGTCCTTGTCTGAGTTCGGAGGAAGGAGGCATTTCTTTCTGTGTTTTTTTTGAGTTGGAGTCTCACTCCGTCGCCCAGACTGGAGTGCAGTGGCCGCTCCAGGCCACCACAGCCTCGACTGCTGGGCTCCGGCAGTCCTTCTGCCTTGGCCTTCCAAGTAGCCGGAACTACAAGCACACACACTACCACGCCCAGCTCATTTTTGTTTTATTGTAGAGACGAGGTCTCGCCAAGTTGCCCAGGCGGGTCTCGATTCCGCGGGCTCATGCAATCCACTCACCTTCGCCTCCCAAAGCGCTGGGATTACAGGCTGAGCCACCGAGCCCGGCCAAGAGGCATTCCTTACAGGTAGAGCAGAGCTTCTTTGCAGAGGCGGCAGCTCATAAACAGGAACTGAGTCAGGAAGGACAGGCAGAGTCTCCCTGGAGAGGAGGCCTGGCCCGAGCAAACCTGCGGAAGCAGCAACGCACGGGAAGGATTGGAGAGCAGCCAGTGGACTCCAGGACTGGGGACGGGAGGACGTGCGGGCTGACTGTTCTCGGGCGCCGCAGTCACTCCTAGCAGGGCCCCTTCGCCGAGCAGCAGGCGAGGGCTGGGCCAGAAGGTGTTTTCTTCCGGTGCTCGCGGAGGTAGACCACATCGGAGCCGTGCGGGAACACTCTCCCCCAGGTAACAACTTGGCTGACTCGGTCAGTCGCTACCGTTCAGTCTTCGTCAATGTCATTTGTGCAGTGCAGCCCATCCTGACCATTCTGTTTTAAATTGTAACCCGTATTCCCTGTCCTTCGCATTCTCGAGCGCCCTACCCTGCTCTGTTGCTTTGCCAAGGACTTTTAATATTCAAACATGCTACGTAATTTACTTATTTATTACACTTATGACCTATTTTTGTTTCCTTGAATTAGAATTAGATCCTCGAGGGCAGTCTTCTTTGCGTATTTTATTCACTTATATGTCATTTAAAGAACCTAGAAAAGTGCTTGGCATATACTCGGTAATCAATACATAATTGGTGAATGACTGGTTCATCCATTGGTCAATGAACAGTAAGTCTAACCAAAAGGCTAGAAACTCTACCCATTCTAACTAGTCATGGAAAATATCCAGTCCCCAAGCAGGAAACCAGGATCCTTATATTACCCATTCCTTTGGGGGCTACTTTCATTCACCAATACTCTTAATGTAATAATGTTAAACCAAAGGATAGTCCGATGAGGATTTCAAATCCATTTTTTATATTTAAATCAAAGTAACTGAAAAATAAAATTATACCCAAATTTATAAATCAACGACTTCGTGTAAAAAAACCTTTCTTATCATATGGAGAAATCTTAAACACGTTCAAAATATTAGAGAAAATTCTGTTTTCAATTAATGTAGCAACCTGGTGCTTGGCAGTTAAAGACATCTGGAGCAAAAAAGCATTTTCCTGTTTCTTCAGCAATCAAGGCATAGTCCACTTGGCTGAGACTGCTCACCGCTGGCAAAAACAAATTCCAGAGTCCCTCTGCTTTGGCCATCTCCTGTCAAGGTAATGAACATGCTCTAGTGATCATAATTTACCATTATCTAAAGTAACTTATTTTTTTTAATTGGTATTTATGCTTTTTGAAATCTAAAAACACTTATGGAGTTATTCATTTCACTATATCCTACAGTGTACAAAATCAAGTGGTTACTGATTTATTATATTACAACAGTTTCTTAACTGTTAAATACCTTTTCCTGCAAGCTTCCTTGGGTTTGGCTGAAAACTAAGTTTGCTACTTGAGTACTTTGTACTGAATCAGAACTATTACAAAATCTCCCATATTTGAGAATAATTATGCCAAATACACTATTTTATGTATTTTAATTTCTTGCATAAGTATTGCTGTTAAGATTTGAAAACATAACACTTGAATTCAGTCAATGTGGGACAAATGTCGTGCCTTGACTTCAGTGTCCCTTCAGTGATGGCTGCTAATGAGTTTTGATCATATTTTTGAACAGCTGTAAGTGGCTTTCTTCATCATATACCATATACAGAACACTATGTAGCCTAATTTGTATATTACAGAGTCTATTTTTTTAACTTTCTTCTTAAAAAGTTACTTTTGATATAATTATTCTCTATGTATATAGCAACAGCAACAATAAAACTAAGATCCAGGTCTCAAAAACACTTACCTATGAATTTCCAGTGTTAAAGATTTTCTTTTTCTTTTTTTTTTTTTTTTTTTGAGTTGGGCTCGCCCAGACTGGAGTGCAGTAGCTGGTCCCGGCCACCGCAGCCTCAACCTGCTGGGCTCCAGTGATCCTTCTGCCTCAGCCTTCCAAGTAGCTGGAACTACAGGTGCGTGCTACCATGCCCGGCTAATTTTTTTGATTTATTGTAGAGATGAGGTCTCGCCAAGTTGCCAAGGTGGGTCTCGAACCCGTGGGCTCAAGCAATTCACTCACCTCGGCCTCCCAAATCATGGGATTACAGGCTGAGCCACCAAGCCCGGCCAGGTTTTATTTTTCTTACCTTGAGTTTATCAATCACTAAAGGTTTTCTCCACTTGTCCATGGAATTTTCAGTTTGAGCATAGAACTCAATAACTTCCTTAAAGTAATAAAAAAATTATTAGTTAAATTAATACAAAGTAAACAATGTCAGAAACTGTCATAAACATTTTCAGCTGTTATTAAATCAGTAATATATCTTTTTGAAACCAGACATAGAGGCATAACACAATTCTAAAGGTTTGCTGATCACCATATTATACTGCCTCCATATTAGATAGTAGGGTTCCAAAATCTTACACAAGAGTTGAGTGTTCCATTTCTAGCAATATAGCACAGTAGATAGTCATAGAAACTCCTCAACTAAAAGTGCTGGATAATATACTTAAATAATTTTAAAATGTATTAATTAATGCATAGCTGCGCTGGAAGGAAAATAAAATTCCTCAGAGACCAAGAACAAAAATGTCTGACTCATAAGATATGAGCAAACACTGGAGCCAAGTTTGTCCAGGGGCTGCATGCCGATCTATACTGGCCTAAGTTTTGTTTGGGAGATAGAGTTAAATGTCCAAACATGGCAAAAGGGATAATAAGAGATCACTTCTTTCTTCCGCCGATGCCAGGATGCTTGATGGGTAAAACCTAAGTAAAAATAAATAGAACTCAATGACGACGACAACAAAAATCCACCCCTATATATATGTGGGTCTTAGTTCTGGGCAAAATTGAAAAAATAAACATTTATAACTGAGGTCTATCTTCACGCAACTTCGGGACTGAATTCACAGACCCATGGGGCTCTAAAACCTCGAGTCAGAATGTTCCTAGTGACAGTGCCTGCAAATACCTGGCAGAAGCAGAAACAAATCCTTTCTGGATGAAAGAGCTTTAAACAAAAGTTTTACGTAACTCTCACAGATAAAATTCCATTCCAAAGAACATGAGTTCAGAATGGAAAATTACTTATTATTCAAAACAAAAGAATAACAAAAAAAGTCACTATTATTAAGAATTAGCAAAAACAATAATTCAACAAAACAAAATCACAAAGACTACAGAGTAATAACCAGACACAGGATAAGAAATATTTATGTGTAATAGGTTTCATGAATAAAGGAAGAAATTAAAAATATAACAAGGGACTATCAAAAGTGACTAGGCAAATTTGAAAAAAAAAATTGAATAAAACTTAAGGAAAAGAAAACCATAGTAATGAAACTTAAAAAATTTATGGCAGTGATTCTTGAATTCTGGTGGCTATCAGAATCACTTGGGGGAACTCAGTAAAAATACAGAGGCCTAGGCTGTATCCTACTTGGGTTTCTGTATTCTTTACTAGCTCTGTAGGCTGTATCCTACTTGGGTTTCTGTATTCTTTACTAGCTCTGTAGGCAATTCTTACACCCTCCAAAATTTGTGAACTGCTGTCCTATGGATGGTTGAAAAATATATTAGATACAGTTTAAAAAATAGCACATTAGAAGAAATTACTCAGGATAGAATACAGAAATTCTAGAGATGGCAAATATGGGTGCTGAAAGGATATGATGAGTTCAGAGAGAATTCTAACGTAAGCCTGACTGGAGCCCTAAATAAAAAGAATGAGAAGAGGGGCAATATTTGTAAAACTTATTATATGTTCTTAAACCTGGTAAAGACAACAATTATCAAATTCACAAAGCATAATGAAGCCAGAGCACAGTAAAACTTCGGAACATCAATGAGAAGGAAACATTCTTAAAAGGAGAAAGAGCTTTGGCCTCCTCCCTTACCTTTGGGGGATGACTCACCTCTTTCTCTGTCTCTCTCTTTCTAATTTAGTTTTTAAATAAGCTATATTTACTAATCTAAAACAAAAAAAAAAAGAGAAAGAGGAGCGGAACAAAGAACGAACATAACCATTAAGATTGAGAACGAACTTTACATAGAAACAAATGAAGCAGAAATCATTGAAATAATAACTTCAATTGCTGAGAGAAAATAACTGGCAACGTAGAATACTATATGCAATAAAACTATCTTTCAGAATATTATATGGGCATTATTACTGTTATTAAATTACATACATAAAGTCATAACCCCCTCTCCAAAAAATGAAAAGAGAAAGTAATAAAGATAAACGTTTACTAATAAATTCTTATTAGAGGAACTTGATCCTAGAAGAAACATTTGAGTTGCAAGAAGGAATATTAAACAAGTAAAATGAGAAATATGGGTAAATCTAAATTGCGTTTTACAGTTTTCAGCCAGAGAAAACAATAACAATCTCTAATTTGTGCACCTGAAAAATCAAGAAAGAAAATATTGAATGACAGTGACATTCTCAAATATTTTGTTATTATAGCATCTCTATGCCTATTATTGCTTCTATACTCAGGATAGTAAATTACTGGGTTAAAGGCTACAGACACTGTCAAAAATCTTAATCTATATTATCAAATAATTTTCCAAAATTGTTTTACCAATTTATACTCATATAATAATGCACTTAAAATGTTCCTTTCATTGGAACATGGCTACTCTAGAGTACTGCTGGATTTAGTGAAAATCAAGAAGGTAATGAAAGGCACCATAAATAGCTCTCTTCATTTCTATCAGGAAGTCAGTTAAATTGGAAGATTTCCTTTTTGAAATTGTTTATTATTTTCATCCCTCATGCCATGAAAAAAGTCAATGCTACTGTGTTTGATAAGAAATACGTTATGCAATGCATTTATAATTTCCTCATCTCTGACTACCTCTTTATGATACTGCTGTTTGGAGGAATCATGTTATGCCAGTGTTCACATAATTATTTGAAAACATGAATTATTTAATACTTTAAGTTCTAAAGTTTATCCATTTATAGATATGCAAAGTTTATTGGTGGTATACTAGGACTCGTAATTAAATAAAATACCTTACTACAAAGACCCCTTCTTCAGTTCTTAAAGTAAGAAATCTAATATATTAGCAAAAGACAAAAGCAGAGAATGTATAGTATCTGATTGATTTTCTTAAAGATCACCTGTAGCATACTACTTCTTCATTCACTAAGATACTCATTTAGAGTGTGTTGGTTCAGAATCTTAAATCTGAGCCTGTACATAATTTTGCAATATTCATTTTTCGCTTTAAACTTAAGCCTCTTGTAAAGAAGCAACAGTTCCTCCCCAGTTCATTATTAGATTCAGTAAGGAGGTATGATTAGGTGATTAGTGTTATCAATTTGCTAAAAGTGTATTTTCAGTATGTTATATTGCCAGTTCCTGTTTTACATGCTCTTCCTTATCCATTTTAAGCAGGAAAAACTGGCTTTTAGTATTTTAATAGTTAAAGGGTTATGGTCTCATTTTGTGATATTTGAGGAGTTTCAAAAGGTCACTAGAGTAGTGTAAATGAAGCTTATTTTTTTCTAATTATAGAAAATTTGAAAAATCTGTAAAAGTATAAAGAAAAAGTCATTAAGAGTCTCAGTAGCTAAAGATATGTACTGTCAAAATGTTGATGTATTATTTGATACAATCTTATTTTCTAGACATGACCATTATAGTTTCTGTGAACTTAGTTACAATAATATTGGATAGAATTTTATATAGTAGGTTTTTCTCATTTCCATTTTGAAAAGGCTATATTCTTTTTGCCAAATATTCAAAAGACATATGCTCCACATAGATTAGTATTTTTCAGAATCATTCTACAGGATAGGACATGTTTACAGACATTGGTATGGTACAAGTTTTAAAAAGAAGGAAAAGTTTACATTATCAAATGTAGACATGTCCCAGATTTGAAAGATCTTCAAAGACAAATGATTGTAGCTTTCCTTGACACACAAAAAACTGACACTCTTCCCTTTAAAGTTTTTTTACTTATCATAAAGCACTTTATTTTACTGCAAATTCTTTGTAAAGATTTTAATAGCTGCATGGTAAGTTCAGCAGAGTATCACAACCCACCTCTGAAATTTCCCCTGTACTTGTAGTTTCCCTTGAATGCCTATCCACATTTATGAATGAAAAAACAAGCCAGCCTGGCTTCCTCTGCCAATTCTGGCCTCTCCTCTGAATGATGGGTTATAGTTGCAAGCACAAGCACACCAACAGTTAGGCTTCATTTTAGAGTGAGTAGGTAGCAGTCAGGCAGTAATTGGACAGGCTGGTAGACAAGCTAAGATTGCCACCCAATTCCCCAGTTAAAAAAAAAAAAAGCCAAAATATGGAGGGCACTAAGCCTGAGCGTATCTGAAATAGGTTATTTGCTTTTTTTAGAGTACTGTTGCAGCATTCTGTCTGAGGCAAACACCATTTTTATGCAGGTTGTAAGACCAACCCAACCAGCCTACTTGCAGTAATTCTGAAGTCAAACATCTTGATTCTTCTTCCCCTTCTCATTCTTGCTTTCCATATCAGTCAATCACAGGGACTCCATTGTGCAAAAGTGGTTACCACCTGTGCTACAGATAGATAGCTCTTATTTCAAAGTTCTTTTGAGATGTGGTTTCCTCTGTTATAGTTTATTCTTGGGTCTGATCCAAATCTAATTTCCATTCTCTTTTCAAAACCTTTAGTCCTCTGATGTGTTCTTCTCCTGTCTTCATGTACCAATTTATTTCATTTTATAAAAACTTCTTTATTGTTAATTCAATCATTTTTATTTGAGAGAAGAGAGGAAAATGTTTAATTCAGACTGCTATCCGAACCGAAAGCATTGCAGTCCCTTTGTAATACTCAAAAGTTCAGTGTTTTAAACCTCAGAATTAAACAAATACTAACTAGAGCAGAAATTATTCAAATAATTAGGTACCAGTGATACTTTTATAGAGGGTTCTATTTTATAAACAATTTCCTTAGTTTATGTAGTATTTTTTTTTTAGTTGGAGTCTCACTCTTTGTCACCCAGGCTGGGGTACAGTTGGCACACTCACAGCCACCAGAGCCTCGACCTGCTGGGCTCAGGTGATTAAGTAGTATTTTTAGAGAAACCATATTCCACTCTGTGAGCAGAGTTAATCCTAAGCCAGATATTTACTAAAAAACATGATAATTATTCATATAATTCAAGCAACTACATTACTGCTCTGTGAACACATATCAGCTCTGAACATTTCTTTTGAAAGAATTTTGGTCTTTTTCAGTTTCTTATTTGATTTTGTCAGTCTATCTGGAGACCTCTCAGAATCGCAAAAGATTTAAATGGGAATATATTATATACCCAGTCATACCTATTCATACCATAGATGAAAACCAATGCCACACAAGACCACCCAACGTGTGGCAGGGTCTGACTCGGATAATGCCACTAGCATTTCCACACCAGAGTTCGACTCATACACATACCTGGCCCCACTTCCCTCACATATTTTCATAATAGTTTTTGTCTTTTCTTCACAGCACGTATCGCCTCTCATTTAATGTCTTCCTTTCCTGCTAAAGTCTAAGCTCTACAGGAGCATAGGCCCTGTCTATCTTGTCCTTTCTTTTACATTCAGTGGCTCCAAGGTGCTTAACCTATCATTAGGTACCCAGTAGTTATTTGCTAACATTTGTTAACTGCATGAATAAATGTTCCATGTTGCCTCTCTACCCTCAATGAACTGACTGAAACTTAGTATCTTAAAATAATAGCTTATAGGAGAGAGGAATGGTAGTATCTATGAACAGCTTGAAGTAATATGTAGAAGTTTTGGGGGTTTGTCCATTTTGTATAGTCTATAGTTCTTGTTAAATTCTCAAAGATAATCCTGCACTTTGGGAGGCTGAGGTGAGTGGATTGTCTGAGCCCATGGGTTTGAGACCCGCCTGGGCAACTTGGCGAGACCTCATCTCTACAATAAATCAAAAAATTAGCTGGGCGTGGTAGTGCACACCTGTAGTTCCAGCTACTTGGAAGGCTGAGGCGGAAGGATCGCCAGAGCCCAGCAGGTCGAGGCTGGGGTGGCCGGGAGTGGC
>NW_007164795.1:81377-93288 GCF_000164805.1 Carlito syrichta
CCACTGCACTCCAGTCTGGGTGACAGAGTGAGACTCCAACTCAAAAAAAAAAAAAAAGCTGAAAGTCACTCTTAGGAAAGGCCTCCAAGGTAGTATTTTACTCTAATTTGTTTACACTCCTAACTTTATAAACTGCTAATTCCCTTTGGCTTAATATTAATTCCACAGTCTTATCTATGCATTCCCCGGCATAGGAATTTTTCAGGCTCTGGTTCCATAGTGGCTCAGGGCTCAGGTAAGGAGAAGAATCTGGGTAAGAACTGGCTGCAGAGAAAAGGACACCATGGTTCTCCTACACGCAGAAATAACATTTAAGTATCCACCAATAATCCTTAGCACAAATGCATCCTGCTTATTTACATGATACCTTTTCAGCTGGAAGGATGTGCTGTTCCATGAAATGCTTCACCTTGATGAGAACTTCCTGGCCTTTCCTAGTCTGTGCAAACATCCGTCCAGCAGTGTCAATCTGTGGGAGTGCAGTGCTGAAAGTTCTTTAACAAAAGGAAAATAAAAAGGATGTACAAATTCACTGTTACATATTTCTGAATATAATGTGACGTGTCCCCAGCCCCCCAAAAAATATCACTCAGAGGGAGTTGTCATACTTTGATTTTTTAGAAAAGTCTTTCACATTATGGGCTGAATGCAGAATCATTTTATTTGAACATTAAACTTTAATGCTTAAAGCCCTGTTAGGAACAAACATAAGCTTGGCATCACCTCAAGCAATGCTAGTTTTGAATCTTTATGGAAATTGCTGTCAGGATCTCTAAACAAGGAGGCAAGGAAACTGAACACAAATTTAATCATTATTCTCAGTATATGCCTCACAAATCAACTGCTGAATGTCCTCATAAAGAAGACATATAAAGGTCATTATGAAACACAACAGAGTCAGTTTGCTACGTTGTAGAGAAAACATCCATCTATAAAATGAATTGTAAAAAACAACTGTCCTAACATTTTGCTGTTTCTCAAGACAGCATCAAATATGCATTCAGTAAGTAATAGGAATGTGACTGGCAAAGTTTGTCAGGTGTAAAAGTGCTCCACTGATGGAGACAAGGATTTCAAAGATGCTTATGAAATGTCTGAATAAAATTCCATGAGATGTAACAATGGAAGAGAACAATACTTCTAAATTAATAAATTGTCTTATATAATACATAATTTTCAGTAGGTATGTGTAACTTAAATATTATAGAAAGCATTTGAAAGTTTTTTTTCTATATCCTTACAAGTTTACCCATTCCAGTGGCAAAAAAATACTTTTAACCACAAATATGGGAACTTTCTTTATATTTTAAGTCAACTTGTTTTTATGCATTTAAGAGACTTACCAAAACAAAACAAAACAACAAAACACAAACTATTGCAATTGGTAGTAGCAATTATGGTGTGTGCAATAAAAATAATTCCTAAACCTTCACATACCTAATAAAGGCTCTAATTCGAGTTAGGCAAGGAATCTGTTTTCTTTACCTTTTTGAGAGTTGTAATCCAGTTTCTGCCAGCGGTTGCACAATATTGGCAAACAAAAAGCTATTCTCGGATGAATTATTTCCCAGAAGATATCTACTGTATACTCCCTATAAAGAAATGCACACAGAGTAATTAAAATTCATTGAAAACTGTCCTTCAACTATCCAATCAGTCTTTCCATAGTTTCTCAGTTATGTCAAACTCACAGGGTATAAAGATGTAAACCAGACTATCAATGCTACTAACTATACCTCTCTAAATTGAAGAGTCATGCTTGTATTATTTAGTTACCACACTCATCCTAGCAGCATTGTGGCTTATAATCAAATCAAACTTGAAAATGATTTCAACAGTTATCAAAGATACCAAATCTGCAAGTTTTATCACCTCTAAAGATTACTGTCCTTCCTTCATAGGGGAGAAAATCTAAAGAAACCAAAATAGGATTAAAAAAAAAAAAAACCAAAGAGAAGACAATGAGATGATCTCTAAGAATATTTTATCTCATTTTGGGCCCCTAATTTAGGTAAAACTGTCTCTTTTGAATAATTTTAGTTGAATGTTAATCAGCGTTTCTTCTATAATTCTCCATTTCTGTACTTGCAATATAATAAACTCTCTCCTCTCCCCCAAACACAAACAACTGAATTCTATTACTATATCTTCTTTATATAATTTTTATGTAATAACATACTGTAATAGTTTTTCCACCATTTCCAATTTCATAATTTCAGTTAGAATGCTTATAATAATCCCCAAGGCTACATGTACAATACTCTGTACATAGAATTCATTATGTACATTTTCATTTCACTTATAACCTATTTCACACTTTTATTTGAAATGAAAAGCTATTTTAAATTTGAAGCCTGTGAAATCTGAATTGTGAAAACAGATATTGAGACATACCCAATTTTGAGAAACCTATCCATTCAACATTACCAACTTTAGGATATGGGATGAGAAGTAACAACTATTTCCTAGAAATTTCAGTTCATGGAAGCATGAACTCTGAGTACAGAAAAAAAAAATAACCATGGTTTTCCTTAATCCTTCTTTTCCCATTCTTTATTTCTAAAATGTTGTATTTACCAGTTCTGCCTCCCTAGCCCCTTGTCACTTATGAAGCATCTCAATTTCATCTCATCTCAAATCCCCAAGATTCAAAGTGCTTGGAAACTAGATTAGTATAAAGAAGAAGGCATTTGTTTAAGATTACAATGTAATTGGAATAAAAAACAAGTTTATGCTCAATTTACTCTCAAAATTAACCACTAGAAAAATGACCACTGGAAATTGAAAAATTTTAGTAATCAACTTGCTCAAAAACATACTAAGTGGCTACTATACACTATATTGTGCTAGCCTCTGAAAAATACAAGGGTAATTCTCTCCTCTTCATCAGTCTGGTTAATAATGGTTTTATATTCTGAAGCAGAAACATCAAAAGATTTTAGTTTTTACTTTCATCGGATATTTAGGTAATGACTAAATCCTTACATGCTTTTCTCTCTTTGTCACTATGTCTTTCTCTCTCCCTCCTTCCATCTTGTAAGTTTATTATACAAAGTGACAACATATGTTGCTACTAGAATATTTACCGTGACAGATTCCTATTCTGTAAACTGTGTATTTATATTTTGCTCATGTTTGATACTTGTTATGAAAGGCAAAATGACCTACGAATAAAGAATACAGAACCCCTGAAGACTAGAAAATATTGTTGACTGTGCATTAGTAAATAGTGGTGAAACACACATTCAAAACAATTACCTGTGCTATTCCAGCCATTTTAAAATATGAAAGGGCCAGAAAAAAATTCCAGTTAGGAAGACAAGAATTAATTCCCCTACAGCGGCAATATATTGAAATGAGTTCTTCCATCAATGGTATCCCTATGAAAACAACATATAACATAAACGTTAATAAAATATTATGGTGAATATTTCAAAATCTCATAATATGGCATATATATGTAAAACAGAATGCAATAACCATTAATCCACACAACAAAACATGTTCTAAATCTTGATTCTCAAAAGTTCAGTATATGTAAAGAATTTTTGTCATACATTACTAAAAGTGAAATGCTAAGTTCAGAAAACTAATATAAAAATAAAATGAACTGGAAACATTTCCAAGAAATAAATAAAAACTAGTATCTAAAATTGCAATGTAATCATTTTAGATTATGAAGGTAATAAAAACAATTGTCCATTAATAACAGTTTAGATAACAGTATGTTTTTGTACCTGTGTTTCCTTGAATATAAGAATGCTGACTTATCATTGGAACTGTCTTTGGCCAAAAGTAGAACAGGGAAAGATGTGCTAAGTCTGACAAAGGATGACCAATGGTTGAAAGCTCCCAATCCAGTACTGCTAGAACGCGAGACTACAATTACAAATAAAGAGGCCTTTAACGTATTAATTTTAAATTATAAAATTTAAAACAAGTATGATAAAGACATAAAAATAATTTTTTAAAAAAGAAATAAACAAAATGGAATATATTCACAATCATGCCTTCTATCAAAAGTCAGTCTCAGGCCATAGTTGGTAGTCTTTACCCACAGCAGCACATCTTATTTATGAAGCAACCATTTGCTTTGACTGTGTAGAGCCAAGTCCTCTGGTTCCATCAATGGCCATCAATCCTTCTGCATTTAAATGTACACAGCCTTAATATCTCTACTAATGAGCAGAGGCAAAAGCAATTAAAACATCTCAACTGGGAGTAATTATAGTAAAGAAGAAATTCTTATAATTACTTGTATTTCTACTGAAATACACTATGCCATGTGTAATTAAGCATTTGCCTTAGTGATTAACTGCATAATATTACACTGTTACATCAGTAGTACTTTGAAAGTAAATTATTTCATGCTGTAGATAAACATACATAATTGTTATGGAAGATACTGCTTATAAAAACAAAATCCGCCACTATATAGCAGCATGATAAAACAATCATTATGCGATTTAGAACCAATAAAACAAAAAACTTGTCTTTCCACTTTGTAACACATGTATCAAGGGGATATATATCTCTATGTTAAGAACACAGGACGTTCAACTGCAAATTGAATGTCTACAAAGAAAAAGGCAATTTGCAGAATAATATGTATAGTACTGATTTTTGTTAAAAGAAAAAAGTTATAAATGAGTACTCAAAGCTGAAAGGATATGCAATAAACTGAGAGCAACGGCTGTTGTCACTTCAAGAGACTGAGACAGGAGGGATATGGGACAGGGAGGGAGGATTCTCTATGGAGTAACATGATAGGATGGGTGTTTTAAGAGGGTCACTCTGGCAGCTATGTTTTGAATAGACTGTAGGAGGCAGTGATAAGACTGCAGCAATAATCTAGGCAATTTATCCAGGCCAGATAAAACAGCAGAATCCGTTTGGGCGAGGCGAGTTACTGAGTTTTTCATGCCTCCATATAACTTTGTACATGCCTACTCCCTTGCTGCTCTAACAAATGTATACATGTTATGGTAGCTTCATGGGAAAATGTGGGCTTTAAAATGAGATAGACATATATAAAATTCTAGCTCTACCATTTACTGACTGTGCAACTCTGGACAAGTTAGTTAACCTCTCCAGTTCTCAATTTTCTCAGTCATAAAACATACCTCTTACACAGGATTTGTGTGAAGATTAAATAAAGGCAGACAGTGTGCATATTTTGTTTGTCAGTTCCTAGTAAAATACCTGGCACATAGTAAGTGGCCAATATGTATTTATTCTATTAATAGGTACAGAGCCTGGTAAGGCAGGCAATAAAAAATTTGCTATTATTACTGTGGGAAAAATTAGCCAACTTCTTCTCCATGGCTTGACTTTATGAGATCTTCTATTGTTGTGGTTATATTATAAATGATTATACTAGCTAGATTTGTCAAACTATAGGAAAAAAGGATTGATGTATTTTTCTTTTATACCATTCTATTTGTTATCTATTTTCTTCACACCCAAAGAAGATAAGACATTTCTTTATGCTAGAATTACTTTTTTAAAATAAAAATTGGGAAAGTTCTCTGGAATCAAGTTTCAGAATATTTAAAACATTTTTGTGGGTCATTACACAAAGCTATAAAACAATAACCAGTGAGAAAAAAATTGATGGCTCATCAAATTGCATAAATTAGTGCACATTAATTAGCAATAGGTTATTAGAATTCCATCTGTACATGTTTATGTTCAGAGCTATAAAAAGCTTATTAATAAAATGATTTCTGACAGTTTTTCTAAAATCTCAAAACAACAGAAAGCTTTTAGTTTTGTTGATTGTCTTCTACAGAGATTTATTTTTCTATGCATGCTTTTTACACTATTGAATTTTATTAATATGTATTTATATTACCATTTTAAAAACACATGCAATTCAACAGGACAAATAGTAGGTGAAAGAAGAAAAGAATACAATTTTTAACAAAAAATGAAGCTAGGAGTAAGGTTATTACATAAAATTGAATGTTGCAGGACATATATAATTGTTAGTATGGATAGTAAAATTTGCTCTAAGCTTTCTAGCAAATAAAACCAAGTATGAAGGAAGCATGGTCAGTCACAATATTTACAGTGTATGTATATTAAAAACAAACCAGTTGCTCAAAAGGGACAACTTTTCTTGGCAATGAAGCTTAAGAAAAACACGACCCATCAATCTGCAGGAAGAAGATATTGTGTAGAGGGCCAAAATGTTGTCAGCAATATCAAAAGAACTTAAAGAGACATGTAATCCCTAGAAAGCAGCCTGTGCTGGAAAGTGACTAATGGACAAAAAGGAAGACAAGACCATGTGCTGAGAGAGGGAGTCTAGATGAAGAACCTGGAGAAACTTGAGAATCTGAGAAGAATGAAAGACACTTGAAAAGGCCGTTTTTAAAAAAGCCATAGGTTTCTATTAAGACATGAAGTTACAGCCTAGATAAAATCCGGTGGCATAAATATGTCCCAAACCCAGTTAACCTGATTTCATGACTTTATTCTGTAACAAAAATATGATGACCTAAGTTGAGGGTTAAAAACTGTTTAAAGTCAAGGGGTGAGAAGATTCTAGAATAATAAGCAACCTAAGGCTAGGAAACTTTATAATACTTATATTCTTGTACACATCCACAGTTTTAAAGTGCTTAATTGAATTGATACTAAAGAAGGTAGTTTTTAAAGTGGCTGATTATGACCATACGGCCCATGCAATATAGGAAGTCAGATACAGTCATGAAGGGCCCATAGATTCTAAAGTAAGAGCAATCAGATGTGCAGCATCTCAGGGAAGGCAAGACGGTAAACAGGGCATGGACTAAGACAAGCAGTTTCAATTTCTAGATCACTGAAGTCGACAAGTTCTAGTGTCTGTTTCTAATATTTACATATTTCAAGTTGAAATAACAATATGCAGGTTTTACATTAAACTCCAAAATTTGTATACCAGTACAATTTACATTTGGAAAATCGGCATTTTTCAGAGAAACTAAATTTCTTTTAAACATTGCAGTGAGCATGTTGTATTACTGAAATACTTGCTTGAACATGCTTTAAATACTTTACAAATAAGTAACTGGAAAAACTGGGGATTGTGAAACTGATTAATATGCTTTTGTTTTCCAATACCCTGTAGCTTTCCTTTACTGGCTTACCCCACACATTCCTGGAAGATCTGTCATTTAAAATCGTTTTTTCTTTTTTTTTTGAAGTCTCACTCTATCACCCAGGCTGGAGTGCAGTGGCATGCTCACAACCACCACAGCCTGGGCTCAGGCAAGCCTTCTGCCTTAGCCTTCCAAGTAGCTGGAGCTATAGACGTGCACAACCACACCCAGCTAATTTTCTGATGTATTGTAGAGACGAGGTCTCACCAAATTGCCCAAACTGGTTTCAAACCCCCTGGGCTCAGACAATCCCCTCACCTCAGCATCCCAAAGTGCTGGGATTACAAGCGTGAGCCACCGCACCCAGCTGTTTCCTTTCTTAATCACTGTGTTTTCTGTTGGTAAAAATAAAACATGCTGTTGTCTTAAAAAAAAGTTTAAACATTACAGAAATGCACAATTATACATCTCCTAAAATTCTATCTTCTACAACCACTGTTTAAATGTTGATACATATTGAGATACTTATACCTTAATATTTTTCCATAGAATTGAGTTTGACTAGCGGTCTTAGAAAAGCAGAAAAACAGAGGGGGGAAAGAGGGCATAATTAAAATAAGTTGAGCATCAGCCCTGTGCCCAGCACCAGCTAGTTGCCCCATACTGACTACTTTACTTTAGCTGCTCTGCAACTCTGAAATTTTGAGTTTTATTTTTTTAATTTAAAAGATGTCACACAATGTCAATTTCCTAGCTTAAATAATATAGTACAGTTGTATAAGATGCATCCATCTGGATGATGGATACACAGAGTTCTCTGCACTGTGCTATTTTTTTCAACTTCTTGTGAATCTGTAATTATTTCAAAATAAAAAGTTAAAAACTGAAGCACAGAGAAGGGCTACATAATTTGCTCTAAGGCCATACTGCTAGGGAATGAAAAATAAACATACATGTATGAGATGGGCTTAGACACCTAGTAAGTCATTAACTTAAATCGATCCCTTCAACATAGATTTATACAGAATTAGGTAAGCATCTGCTATATAAAGATGAATAAGATACAATCACTACTTTAAAGGAGCTCTTTGTCTAGTAGGTTATCATTTATTAAACTTTGTAGAGGCAAAGATAAGAAAAAATAAAGACATAATACTTAATCTCAAAGAAAAAAATGTTTTCAGTCATATTCCTAGAAATATATACATGCGAGCCCATACATGCACATGTTTAACCCAGGGGCTGATTTTGCATTTTGTGGAATGACCTTTTATCAGTTGTTTCTTTAAAAAAAAAAAAAGTCTCTCCCCCATGACCAGCACCTCTGCTTGCTTCTCAGGCAAGGGCTGGAAGCATTTCTTTCTTAGCAACTGATGCTATAGAAAGAATATAGAAAGAATAGCCTGCAATGACATGGCAGGCTGTTTGTTTTTAAAGGGGTTGACTCCTGCTTTCATGAGGTCAACTCAGTATTTCTTGCTTGTTACCTTAAGGGTTCCTTTACATGTGGTTACAGCAGGGATGGGGTAGAGACATGGGGTCCTCTCTTCTCACGCTAAACTCCCTGGCACCCCTGATCCTATGGTGGGTGCCACAGTCCCTCATCCACCACCTCTTTAAGACTCTCTCCTTCCTCCTCAGAGGAATTTGAGTCTACTTCAGAACTGTGTGGCCTCAGACTCCTAGCAGGATCACCCAATACTGCCCAAATGCAAGCACACAGCAGCCATTTCTTTTTCATTTTCACACACCAGTCTGCTAAGGCATGCAGCTGCTCTAACTGGTGAGCAATTAACTCTTTACATCTGTCTGGGTTAGTCTGGCCTCCCTTTCTAACCAGCGCCCTCCCACGTCTGATGGGTGTGGCTTCTGGCCTCTGCCTCCTTCTCAGAGGGTAGCTGGCAAACCCCACAGCAGTGGCCAAGTCCCTGCTGCTGCTATTGCCCTGCACTCCTGTTCTTTTTTCCTTAAAGCTCCCTTTTCCTCAACTTCTTGGAGAACTTCCAGCAGCCCAGTTGCATTTCTGGGGCATCCCCACACTCATGCGGGAGTCCCCAACCTTCCAGTAAGCTTGCAATGTCGAACCACATTGAACTGGTGAAGAAAAAAAAAATGTCTCTCCCAAAATACCAAATATCCTACTTGTCTGAAAAAAAAAAGATACTCATTTGCCTATTTTAATCCTATAAGAAATAGTTTTTTAAATATGAGATTAAATATAAAAGAAAAAAACAACTTGGTATACTTCTGGAGTTTACCATTACTTTGAGCATATCTTGACTAATCCTAAAATTTAAAGCATCTCAGTAAACAATATATAATTCATTAGGCCATTTACGTCTGGATTTTACCTCGTTGAAAAACAGAAAAGTACTATAGTTACAGAACATATAGCGAACATGGACTTATTCAGAGGTAGACTCTGAAAATACAAGTGAATCAAATGACATAGACCAAAATGGGCCAGATCCTACTATGCTTTTTTTGGTGTCTTTTTTTTTTTTTTTTTAGATTATGAGTTTCAAGTGCATGTTCGATCCATGGACATATTGCAGACTGATGGAAACCAGACTTGAGGGAGCCTATTCCCCAGATGGTGGACACTGTACCCAGTAGGTAACATCTGAACCATAATCTTCCTCCACACATCCCCTTTTAGTGTCCCCAGTGTCTATTATTTCCATTTTTGTGGCCATCTAGCTCCAACAAAAAGTGAGAGCATTAAGTGTTTCGTTTTCTGAGTTAGTTTACTTAGAATGTTCTCCTGAATAATAATAATCATGTTGCTGCAAAGAACATGATTTCATTCTTTCTTATGGCTATGTAGTCAGAAGAGGCTTTTGAAATTCAGTATTCTCTGAGCTTATAAAAAACAAAAATTCTTCATGACATAGAACAAAGAAACCCAAGGCAATGTAAATTAACTAGAAGAAAAATCAAAAATATGTATAAGCCAAACGTTTTAAGCAACAGATAAAAAACTTCTTTGAAGAAAACAATGACATGCACATAAAATTCCCAAGTTCTTTTAAGCAGTAAATCAACTGTCACTTGGGATTAGAACCAGCCTTAAAGGTAGGCGGCTACCTATGCTAGAAAATCTGCCCAAATCATTTCTACAAGTTTTGAGTGGTGAAAACAGCCCTGAGCTGTCGGGGAAGCATGGGAAGAGGTTGGGCTCCTTCATTGTTTTAGAGGGTAGCATCCACTAAGCACTTGTGTCTCAAATAAAACCCACTCCATTGATTGTAAACACAGCTGACAGTACCTCTCTAGGGTGGAAGACTATGTTATCTAGTTTGAAATCCCCATGAATCAAATTCTCCTCATTATCATTATCTGGCAAGTTTTTCATTAGCCACTCGGATAGCTGTTTCATGGCAGGGATGTCCTGATGAGCTGCGGCTTGATATTGCTGTGTCCAGGTTGATACCTAAAGACGTATAAATGAGAAAAATGATAGCGCTGATAATGGAATGTAAAATCCAGAAATTAAAACAAAATTCAACTGTACCAAGTTGTGTTTTACTCCTAAATGCACAAGACGAATGCCTATAATACTTATGTCAGCCTAAAATATAAAACATAGCCTAAAAACTTAAATATTTAAGTCTCTCTTCCATCTAGTTTCACTGTACTTACCTGGCTTTTTAACAGGAAAAAAAAATACTTTTTTATCAGAGAAAAAAATATATAAGAGATGTGGGTTCTAGTCTTTATTCAGAAACTATTTTGTGGGGGAAAAAGAATGTATACAAACACACACAAATAAATAGGACAGAGGTATAGACAATTTCTGGAAGGAGTCACAAGAAACAAGTAACCCATGAAAAGTGAATATGGGGGCTAGAAGAAGATTTTTACTTTTCATTTTTGTACCTTTTGTTATTGCCCATAGAATCTTCTAAATATATGCATGAGTAGTGCAAAAACTTCCTATTGTTCTTAGAATTAAAGGCAAATCAAACTATTCTCAAAGTCCTACAAGTGGGACCATATGACCTATCTGCTTCTATCTCTATTTCCCAACGTATCTTTGCTCATTTTAGTACAATAGAGCAAAATTGTTTTTCCTTTGGAGTCATACTTGCCTAGGTTTAAAGTACATCTAAGCGACTTAATTTTGTAAGTTTCTTCATCCAAAAAATGAGAGTAATATTAACAACCCTATATCTTAGAGTTGCTGCAAAGATTTAAAAAAGAAAAGGCCCACAATTTACCTGAAATAGGACCTGGCATATAATGAGTATTCTCTAAACCTTAATTCCCTTCTTTCTTCAGCCCCCCTACCCCCAAATGACATGCTTATAGAAGGAAATAGCCCCATAAATATTTCCTTTGATTTGAAATGCTTGCCATTTCTTCCCCATCACTCTAAATTTTATCTTTCCTTAAATATTCATTATAAGACATATCTCTCCCAGGAAGCTTTTCCCATGTAAGCAAGGGCATACCAATTTCCACCTTCTGGATCACACAGCTCTCATAATGAGTACCGAATCATTTACGACTAGATTATATACACTTTTATACCATTTTCAAGTTTCATGTATGTTTCATGTATGTAAGATTCATGTATAGGTCCCTCACAAATGACAAGTTCCTATAAGGAAAGAATCTATTTCCATTTTCTTGATATTTAGTACAGTACTCAACAGGTATCAAACACACAGTCAAGCTTAATAAATGTCTGCTATACACGAGCAGCCAACAGACACATGAAAAAATGTTCAGCCTTACTCATCATCAGAGAAAAGCAAATCAAAACCATACTGAGATACCACCTAACCCCAGTAAGAATGGCCATCATTAATAAAACAAACAAC
>NW_007164795.1:93308-110857 GCF_000164805.1 Carlito syrichta
GGGGGGAACACTTCTATACTGCTGGTGGGAATGCAAATTCATGCAACCTCTTTGGAAGACAGTGTGGCGATTTCTCAAAGAACTAGAAATTGACTTTCCATATGACCCAACAATCCCCCTATTGGGAATATACCAGGAGGAACTCAAATCATTCTACAAAAAAGATACCTGCACATGCAAGTTTGTTGCAGCTCTATTCACAATAGCAAAGACATGGAACCAACCATGCTGCCCATCGAAGCTGGACTGGTTAAAAAAATGTAGTACATATGCACAATGGAATATTTATTATACAGTCACGAAGAAGGACAAACATGGACTTCGCAGCAACTTGGATGGATTTAGAGTCGATCATACTCGGTGTTCTATCACAGAAACAAAGAACAGAGTACCATATGTTCTCACTCATAAATGGACCTAGAACAATTATAATGCTATAAGAAAGGGATTGGCAGTAGTGGGAAACAGTCAGGTGAGGAGGGGTGGGATTGGCAGTTGAGGGAAACTGCCAGGGGAGGGAGGGGTGCACCTCATCAACAACGGTTCCTGCATAATGAACATTTGTATACCTAACCCTGAATTGTACCCCACATCTTTAAAATAAAAAAAGTAATAAATAAATAAAAAATAAATGTCTGCAAGCTTAAGTTAGAAAAGGTATTGGTAAATTAAGTAGAGTCTGAAACAGAAAACGTTGCTGGGAAAAACCTGATCTAAAAATGTAACATCATTTTATGCTAAAAATAAGTCAATCTGAAGAATAATGTTAAAAGCCATAGCCAATTTTGTTTTTATTTTGATTAGTAATGTGTATTATTTCCAAGAAATGGAAAAAGTAGCTCTTTATAGGGATGCATTACCTGTCTTTTGCAGTATCCAGTACCTGTACCATATCCTTCCAGCTGCAATGACTGTATGTTCAAGGAATGTAATCGAGCCAAGGTCTCTATCATGGCCACATATATGGCTGAGCGTTCTGCTGGGCTAACGCCAGTAATTGTGAAATCACGAAAGATTCGACCCTTTGGAAGTGATTACAGATAATGTAAATTTTTGTAACCAAAATCAATACTTTATAGAATATGCTAGAAAAACATTCATTTGTGAAACATGTTTAATATCGGAGTACACATGCCAAAGGGAAAATACAAGGATATGCCAAAATGAACATAAAATCTAAAACTACTCTCAACTTATATTTTCGAAAAAGAAAATTAAAGAACAATTTGATCTTATTGCTGTCAATGGTTTGATCCTCTATGCAAAGTGGGGTTTCCCTGCTGCCTTTATGGATAATTCCATTATTGTCATTACATATAGCTCTTTACTGACACCTAGAGGAAAATTTAAGAAAGAGTCAATATACCTACTTACTAAATGTGTTCCTCATTTATTCTATTGTTTTCTCATTGTGTATGCTCAAATTAAAAAAACAAGTTATACCCTTGCAAAGCAAACTAATTACATAAGATGGCAAATAAAAACTAGATAATTTACGAATATAATGCTTCATCTAATAAAACATTATAATTAACTTCATAATTAAAATCAGATTAAATGTTACCTTACCTCCACATGTTCCATCACGTAAAATTCTGTTCCAATGACAGAAGCATCATCACAGTACAGTATAGGTTTGGGAACGGGGAATCCAATCGAAAATAAGGCTTTCTGGACTTTAAACTCTCTATCAATCTAAATAGGATGATGGGTTATTAAAAATCAGAGACACAGAAATTTAAAATTAAATTTGAAACTAGACCAGCAATTAGGATAAAAAGATGGGCACCTGCATGGGGCTTAATCTGGCTGTGGTCATGTAAAGGCAATAGTTCCTGACCACAGTATTTCGGATTTAATCATAAAACATCTCTTTGTTCTCAGCAGCTCCCTACTCACTGGCTTGCTCTCATTCTTTCAAATCTCCCATGGGAGCTCAGGTAGGTCTCAATTCTGATGCTCTACCACAGGGAGCTGAGGGAGGCGGGTGGGTGGTGGTGAGAGGAAGAAGCTCCTGCCCCTTCTGGAGCTCAAAGGAGGCACCTGCTTCCAAGTTAGAGGTAGGGGGATCCTTCCTGGTTCCTGGGCTGGCAGGAAGCTCAAGACGACTACTGAGATGTAGGCTGCTAGAAGCAAATGGGTACTGAGGTAGTAGCCCAAATAAGACAGGGAGAAGAAATCAGGACCTATGTGTGGGCACGACCCAAGGGCACAACTTACAGCAGAGCTGTGATGCAGACCACGTAAGGATGACTTATTTGCATGTAAAGTTCCGTTGCCCAGACTCAGGCAATAGTGGCTGACCATTCTAAGGAGGGGAAACCATGCAGCTCATTTTGACATCAGGGAGTAAAGGAGCTGCTTTCCTAAGTAACTAAACCCATGTCCAAGGTGAGAGTAGCCAGTGGCGCCAAGGGATGTGGAAAGAAGTGTTTATAACGATTCTGGTGTTGGGAAATGAGTGTGTGTGTGTGTGTGTGGCGGGGGTGATTGGGGAAGAGGACAAAAGGCTTAAGGAGGCAAAAAAGTGGATGGCAGAGTAGAAGCATTGCTTATTTCAAGGCAGACTTGGGAAAAACGAAGGGAGTTGAAACAAAGTGCTTCAGATTCTGGGAGCTGTACATGCGCTGAGAGCAGAATGTTATGTTCTGATGTGTTCTGATTGGATGCTACCAAGGAGAGAGCTAAACAGAGCTGTTTACTGGGGCATAGATTCCTGGGCAGGGGTGGGAATCCTCCCTCAGCTCTGTCATGTTGAACTTTAATGAAAGCCACCCAACTTTTTATCTTTCGCACCCAAGTTACTTCATGTTTATGGGCACATCATGGGATCGAAGAAATTGGAACCTGCATTTCCTGTTGCTGGGATGTTGAGACCCAGGGCCCCTTCCCAGTGAGCTGAGCCTGGGAGCCCCTGCTATCCATGATTGCAGTGGTGCCCTAAATATACACAGTGCTTTTAATGTTCTCCAGTGCTTGATTTCTGTCCTCTCCAAATCCACAGATAATGTCTGTTTTCTGAAAGCAGAAAACTCAGGTTTTAGCTAAAAATATTTTATAATTTTTACTGATAAGTCTAATATTTAGAGAATACTATAAAATGCCTAATTCACATCCTTATTTTTATCACCAAAAGATAGAAGACTGGCACAGCAAATATATTAAAATAGTTCAACAAGTAGATGCTGTTATTGGACATAATAATTTAAATATATAACAGGATGTGGAGAAAAGGGAATGCTGTTGGTGGGAGTGTAAACTAGTACAGCCTCTGTGGAAAACAGTGTGGCGATTCCTAAAAGATCTAAAACTCGACCTCCCATATGACCCCACCATGCCCCTGCTGGGAATATACCCGGAGGAACTCAAATCACTCGATGAAAAAGATGCCTGCACACGCATGTTTATTGCAGCATTGTTCACAGTAGCAAGAACATGGAGCCAACCGTGCTGCCCACCAAAAGAGGACTGGATGAAAAAATGTGGTACATATACATGACAAAACATTATGCAAAAAGGACAAAATGATGAACTTTGCAGCAACTTGGGTGACCTATCATGGAAACAAAAAGCTGAGTACCATGTGTTCCCACTCCTAGGTGGACCCTGAACATTTATCATGAAAGGGTTAGCAGTAGCAGGACACTGCCAGGGAAGGAGAGGAACACATAACGTTGATAAGGAGCTCTGATCCCAAACCAGGCAAAGTGAGCACAACGGGAGGCCTACACTTCACCTGGCCGATGACCACTTATGCACCTAATCCTGACTTGTGGCCCACATCTTTAAAACTAAACGATAAAGTAAAGTAAGCGAAAGTTAAAGAGATATAACAAAAACTAAGCATCCTTAAATGAGTAGTACCACAAATATTGTACTTCTAGCCAAATATGTAAGGGAAGAATCAAATCCACAAGAGGACTGGGTGTTGCTCAAGATGTATTCCCCAAATAGCCCTTGATTTCAACTCCAAGTCCTTTTTAACAACAAAAAGAATACATTTCAAGTGAAATTTTAATTAGAAATAAAATGCACATTCAACTGTTTAGTAATCATATGATGACTTTAAAAAGCAACTTAAATTGGTTTTGTGTGTAATAAAAAGCACTTAGTTGTCAACAAATAATTTACCATTACTTTTGTATACTATACCTTATGTGCTTTAGGAAGAAGTGAACCCGGTGGTTTTTTCCTGAGCACATATGCTTGAAAGCCCTTCTGGAGATAAAAAGTTGGGTTTGACTGTCCTGATCTAGAGAAAAGCAAAGGAGAGATAATTACAAAACTATATTTTCTTTTATCCCTAAATCCTAATTAATGAAAGCCACCCAACTTTTTATCTTTCGCACCCAAGTTACTTCATGTTTATGGGCACATCATGGGATCGAAGAAATTGGAACCTGCATTTCCTGTTGCTGGGATGTTGAGACCCAGGGCCCCTTCCCAGTGAGCTGAGCCTGGGAGCCCCTGCTATCCATGATTGCAGTGGTGCCCTAAATATACACAGTGCTTTTAATGTTCTCCAGTGCTTGATTTCTGTCCTCTCCAAATCCACAGATAATGTCAGGAGAATTCCACAGGAATTTCAGGAGAAAGAAGAAATTAAAATAAATCTATCTCAATGCTGAAAAGCCAAGAGGCGTAACTATGACCCATAGAGAGGACCCTACACCTCTGACTGCAAATAATAACTTATCAGAAATACCTCTAGGTCAATACCTGATCTAAGAAAACAAAGGCTGAGAGTAGCGAGTGTAAGTGATCATTCAGAAAATTATTTAAAGAATGCTGGAATGTCTGGGTTAATGCCCCCTCAATTGCCCTTAGCGTGATAATCTCCCTATGTGTTACCAAGGCTAGCACCTGAGTTCAGCTTTCTGCAATGAGGGTTTTGATAAGCCAGGTCCCAGAGTGAGCACCTGGAAGTGCAGTGGTGCCCCAGCTAACTCACAGGCAAGGCACTGGCTTTCTCTGACAGATGGACAGAAATTCTCACATGAACTAAAAATATACATTCCAGCTACCAAACATATTCAATCTACACTTTCACTTATAATAAGAGCAATTAAGAATCCCAAAGTCTAAAAGAGAGACACAAAATTAAACAGAAGACTCAATCCCTGAGGTAACGGGAAAATAGAAAAAATACCTTTGAAGTTTCTTCCCAGTACTCTAACCTTCATCTGGGAAAAAAACCCAAGTGAGCCCAGGAATACAGCAGCAGCTCCAGTGTCTAACCTGTCTCCTACAAGCCAGACCCATCCTTCCCAGCAAGCATATCACAGAGCACCGGTCCTGTCATCCTCCAATCCCATGTAGGTGCCTTTTAGCAGAGGAACGTGGAAGTGACCGCCGGTGCTCTGGACATGGGACCACCTCAAGGCTACGCTGTCTTTACTGACAAGGGACAATTCATCTTTGCATAATTTATCTTTGCTTAAATGTGTAGCTAAGGGACTCTTACTTGGTTGGAGAAGACCTGCTAGAGACAATCAAGCTCATGAGACCCTGACAGGCCACACTTAGCATCAGTTCACTTAGATGCATGGCAGCATCAGGTGAGTTTCTTCAGCAGACTCCTCACAGCAAACCATGCAGCAGTCTAGGATTTACCCTATTCCCTGTTCCCCTTGAGGATAGCTCATGTGGGAGTGAGACCAGGCAGTGGGTGCCACTGGGCTTAAAAACCTTAGTCCATTCAGGTTGCTATTACAGAATACCATAGACTGGGTAGCTTCTAAACAACGGGAATTTGTCACAGTTTTGGAGGCTGGGAAGTCTAAGATTGAGGCACCAGCAGACCTGATGTCCAGTGAAGACCTACCATTCTATGAATGGTGCCTTCCTGCTCTTTCTTCACTTGGTGGAAAGGGCAAGGCAGCTATTTGGGGCTTCTTTTAAAACACTAATGCATTCCTGAGGTCTCTTCCCTCATGATCAATTATCTCCCAAAGGCCCTGCCTCTTAATCTCATCACCTTGGGATAAGGACTTAAACATATCAGTTTGGGGGGTGACACAAACATTCAGACCACAGTACAGCCTCGTGCCCTGCAGAAGCCCTTATTTCTAGTAGCAGTCCTTTGGGAGCCAGAGCCCCAGCAAGGAATATGACCAGGTGCAAGAACTTAATACACTCGAGGAAGCCCAAAGCTATGACTTTCCACCAGATACTAATAGTTTACTATCGACCTTCTAAATCAGACACTATTTATTAATAGATGTTATTTTTACCATAAGTAATGTTGCCTGGAAACACAGCTGATATGCCACCTTTACCAAGTTTCCAGAATTAAAGAGCTAGAAAGTTAACTCAATTTGTCCACCAAGAAAAAGGTTTTTATTAAACCCCCCCACCCATTAAAACCCTTTAATCATATCATGGTAGACAAGTCTCAGGCCCATGGCATCAGCCTGGTTGGTGGCTCTACTTTTATCTCCAAGCTTCAGAAACCGAGAAAATCCTGCAGGACTTTCTCAACAAAAAGGAATTGGAAACAACAAAAAACCACCCTGATAAGGAGGTCAGTTGTGTTTGCAGCTAGTAGGCAGCCATCTTGCCCCTTGGGTAGAGATTGGAAGACGTTCAGGATCTGCCGCTCTCTAGCATCACTCCTTTTCCTTTGGTTCCTTTGGTTCTGAAACCACTGGTGGAGGCACAGCTGTTCCGACCACGTGCTGTACAACTGTTCATAGTCAGCAGCCTCGGACCCCTATCATCTCTCTCCTCTGACGGCCAGTTCGATTTGTTCATTCAGGTTTTTAAATTGAATGAGCAATGATGATGGGTAACAACAAGCTTTTTATTTATCTATTTATTTAAAATTTTTTATTTTTAAAATTTTTTTACTGTAAAGATGTGGGGTACAATGCAGGATCAGGTATATACATGTTCTTTATGCAGGTACCCTTGTTGATGAGGTATGCCCCCCACCCCTAGCAGTTTCCCACTACTGCCAATCCCTTTTTTATAGTATTATGATCATTGTTCAAGGTCTGCTTCTGAGAACAACAAGCTTTTTAAAATTGTTAAAAGTATTTTTCTTTCTGAGTTGGGGTGTCATACTCTGTTGCCCAGGCTAGAGTGCAAAGGCCCAATCACAGCTCACTGCAGTCTCGGCCTCCTGGGCTCAAGTGATCTTCCTGCCGCAGCCTCCCTACAGGCACTGTCACCAAGCCCAGCTAATTTATTTTATTTCTTGCAGAGACAAGATCTCGTTATGTTGCCTAGGCTGTTCTCGAATTCCGACCTCAACCAATCCTCTTGCTTCAGGCTCCCAAAGTGCTGGGCTTACAGGTGTGAGCCACTGTGCCTGGCCTAGCTTGGCATACTTGAACTTAAAGGCATCCCTCCAGCACCCTCTGGACTTCCTTAGATTAAGGTAACTTTTGATATTGTTGTCAACAGCATCTCGGATGTGCTATCTGCAAACACGAGATCAGGAACAGATAAGCAGATTTAAAGACCAATGACGTGGTGTTTAAGCATATGGTCAAAAAGGCTTTGAAGTACAAGGCTGAAGGTGAAAAACAGAGGCAAAATATCCCCTAAGAAGCTGCTCTGATAGCATGGAGTCAATAGGCCATGATGGCACGTGAGAAATGGCAGAGTCCAGTGAAAATGAAGACAGACCGGACTCTTGACAAGTGCCATGGAATCACCCCTTGGCGAGTCAAGACTCAGATGACTGAAGAGGAAGACTCTAACATCGGCAGAAAGACCCCACACCGCACCAGCATCCCAGTGGCCCAGAGCAGGCAGCCCGCTCTGTGGTTGGCGAGGGGCTGCCCTGGATGTGGCTGCGCCTCCTCCGGACGGGCCTTTCCTGGAACTGTGACTCCGACGGCAGCAGACCGAGCCAGCCAACGCGCAACATGAGTCTGACCATGAACTCCTCACATGACACCTGGAGAATTCGGATTTATGGGAAATCAGCTCAGTGGCAGTTTTCTTGAGTTTTCTTGCTTTCAAACCATATTTTAGCTGCTATTTAATATGACATTGTGAATACCTGCACACACATAGGGGAACAGAATACAGTTGTACTTCACCCATATAGTGAGTAAGTGGAAAGTGCAGTTTGTGTCAGGGAACAAAGCATTTTTAAATTGGCATCATCTGAAAAAAAAATGAGTCCAGTGCGCTTGGTGTTAGACTGCCCCTCCTTAGCCCCAAACACCCCTTCCCATTTCCTATCACTCATAGCACTGCTATCGAACTGGTCTCACTATGCTCTTTATCCATTTATGTCACCAACACAAGAAGTCCCAAGTTCCCGTTTCCATTGGTCCGCTGCATTGGAATTCCCTTACGGCTTTTTGAATTCACCATTTTGTCTTGTTCTCCCACCTCTCCACCACCTCTGAACTCCTGACACTCTTCCACTGTGCTCCTGGAACTCAGTCTTTCATACTCCCACTCAGCATCAGTATTTTCTCTGAACAGACCCTTTACTTCCTTGCCATAACTAAAACCTGAATACTGTTTCGTTTGTAGACTTCAGTGAGCTTGGATGGAGGCTGTGTGTCCTCTTGACACTCACTGACCCTTCCAGACTCTTGGCTTGCTTTCTTTTCTTTCTAAGCTCCTCCCTCCCCAGCTTTGAATCTCACCTCAGGAGACTCTACCGCCCTCCACCCTTTTTTATTGCAGTCACCTACTAACTTTCAGATCAATTTTCCTCATTTTTGGAGAAGCTTGGCTTGGTTTACTGTTACTCTTATCAACACTACCCCTATTTGAATTACTGATTTCAAAATCCACACAGATGTCCATTTTAACATTCATGCCTGTCAGTTCCTTGAATTATTCGCCTTCAGTGATATTTTCCATGACACTGTCTCAGCCACCCATCCTTAGCAATATCAATGGTTCAAGCACTGCATGGTTGGATTTTTAAGAATTTGTGTCTCTGACTTCCTATCTTTTCACTCATTCCTGCTAGTAATTCTCAATTAATAGCAATCTTCAATTCCAACAACCCTTCAATCCTAGCCCTATCATCCATTGATCACACCGCCCTTCATCCCACCTCCGCACGCCATATCCTCCTTAACTAGTTTAAATTTAATGCCAAATTACATAACCACTACCTTAAATATACCTTCTGTACAGTCGTCCTTTTCTCACTTTATGAGTTTGCTTAGCAAAACTCCCATCCTGGGTCAATCTAATTTTTTGCTTCCACTCATATAACTGGATATAGCCAGAGAAAGAAACACACAATCATAATTATTGGTTTAGGTAAGGTTCCCAAGAAACAGACCATGAGGAAAAAATTGTGTACCAGTGACTTACCAAGGAAACGTTTGGACAATTAATCAGGAATTTGGAAAGCAGGTTGGGGAAAGGGAGGAAGCCAAGCAAAGCTGTGGTCTAAGACAAAGTCCCCTAGAGGATAGCTTCAGCCTGATCGCACTGGGTATGGGTGGGCATAGGGGCATAAGGGGAACTCTGCAATGTCAGAATTCAAAGACATCTCTGAACCAAGGATCATAAAGATTTCATATTCTTGAATCACTCTTGGTGATTTCATAATAATCTGTGGTTCAGGTCCACCTTAGATACTATAACAGGCCATGCAAAGGGCAAAGGAGACTCCAGCAGCCTGAGGGCAGTTGGCCAAAAATAAATAGTACTAGTCACAGGTGCAGGCTATTGGAAGAAAAACCAACAAAGTCAGGTAAACAGTTGAAAGGACCTACGATGGAGTTGATATACCCAGTGAGCAGCCATTTTAACATTGCCTAGCTCTGTCATGGTTTTCTAGCAGTTCACTTTAATTTACCCTCTAATCACTAGCCAAGGACAGGACCGGTTTCTCAGAGGTGCTATTGATAATTGTCTTGCAACCCTCTCCCCAGCTTGTCTTATACTAACTAGATTTTCTATTTCAAGTATTTGCCTCCACCTGTAAGACGCAAGTTAGCCTCCTCAGCCCTTCCTGACCTTACACACAGACCCCATCAGCATAGCAACAGTCATGTGACTGGCCCACCCATGTGCCTGCCAGCCATCATGGTGATGTCAGTACCTGGCTCGCCTGTCCTCTTCATGACGACATGAAAAAGACCCCCACCCAATCATCTCAGCAACCTGCCTAACTCCAAAGGGAAGGCTAAAGAGCACTCAACTTCAGCCAGCCTTTTGCCTTGGCTTTGTGAAACTCTGGTGTGTCCACATGGCTCTCTGAGCTGCGGCTATCACATTTCCTGGCTTTGGCCCCCTCCCCTACCTTGGGGAGGTGAATTTCCCCTTTCCCTCTGCCTCTCCCTCCCCCTTGCTCTTTCCCTCTCCCTCGATAGACTGTATTTTCCAATCCGACTTCTGTGCAGTTCTTTGCATTTCTTGCGCAGCACTGGATCGCACACTCAGCCCGCCACCCACGCCCCGCAGGTCTGACCTAACATTTTGGAGGCCCACGGGGAGATTTTTACAACAGTAAAATGGGATTCAAGGGGATCTGGGCAAAGCATCAATAATATCTCCTGAAATAATGAACCTTACTTCAAATTCATGACCCGGATCCTCAAAGTGAACCCCACCTGACAATCCTATTTTCTTACCCCATTCATTCTCTCATGATCTCAGATGATCATTTCATAATTTATCCTCTTTCCTGGAACCTCTGACACATTTTCCTCCATTCTCACCCTTGGCTAATTACCTGGCTGGCTATTTCAACAGGAAAATAGAAACAATCAGAGGAGAACTTCACAAACACTACTCTATCTACTGCATACAACCATCTGTACCCCGATATTCTGTCTTCCCTCCAGGGTCTCTGCCCAGCTGTTTACATTCGTATCTAAGAGCAACCCCATTTCCTGAGCATTAGATTCCTGCCTTCTTATGGACTTTGTTCTGGTCCTCTCCCCTGTGAATTTTCTTTCTTCAAGATCTCTGCCATCAACATACAAACATGCTATTATTATTATTATTTTTTTTTTTTTTTGAGTCAGAGTCTCACTCCGCCTCCCAGACTGAAGTGCAGTGGCACACTTACCGCTACCCCAGCATTGACCTGCTGGGCTCTGGTGATCCTTCTGTCTCAGCCTTCCAAGTATCTGGAACTCCAGGCACATGCTACTATGCCCAGCTAATTTTAAAATTTTATTTATTTATTTTTATCTTGTGGAATTTGCTTATGCTTGATTTATGGCCAAGGATGTAATTTTTTTATTTTATTGTAGAGATGAGGTTGTCCAGGCTGGTCTCGAACCTGTGAGTTCAGGTAATCCTCTCACCTTGGCCTTCCAAAGTGCTAGAATTACATGCTTGAGCCACAGCACCCGGCCTGTTGTTATTTTTTAAAAAGCCTTCTCTTAATCTCACAGCCTCCTCTATCTGAAACATTTCTATTTCCCTTCGTAGAAAATCTGCTCAAGAGTTGTTTACACTCCTTCTTCCTATCCTCTTGGAGTGCTTTCATTCCCATATTTCCAGTAATACAACTTTTTCGAGGTCATGAATACAGATCATAGTTTTCCCCTACGACTTCTTCTCAGACTCCTTTGTAGGTTATTCTTAATTCTCCAACTTCGTAATACTGGCATGCCCACTCTCACCCCTCCTGTTCAACATAGTGCTGGAAGTTCTTGTCAGAGCATTTAGACAAGAGAAGGAAATCAGGGGTATCCAAACAGGAAAAGAGGAAGTTAAGCTATTCCTTTTGTGGATGATATGATCTTATATCTTGAAAACACAAGGGAGTCCACCAGAAACCTCCTTGCACTGATAAATGACTTTGGTAAAGTTTTGGGGTACAAAATCCACACACAAAAGACAGTGGCATTTCTATACACCAGTAACAAATAGGCAGAGAACCAAATAAAAAGCACAATCCCATTCGCAGTTGTCATTAAGAAAATGAAACACCTCAGCGTCTTCCTAACCAAAGAAGTGAAATACCTTACAATGAGAACTATAAAACACTGCTCAAAGACACTAAAGAGGACACAAACAAAGGGAAAAACATTCCAGGCTCATGGATCGGAAGAATCAATATTGTCAAGATGTCCATCCTACCCAAGGCAATCTACAGATTCAACACAATACCCATCAAATTACCGACATCATTCTTCTCAGACCTGGAAATGACAGTACATAAATTCATATGGAAACAAGAAAAGAGCTAATAGCCAAAGCAATCCTCAGCAAAAGGAATAAAGTGGGGGTGGGGGGGGTGGAGTAATCACATTTCCAGACTTTAAACTCTACTATAAAGCTACAATAAATTCTTTTGCTTTTGCTTTGCCTTTGCAATTCTTCGTTTTATTCCCATGGCACTGGCCTATCTTGCCTCAGCTTACTGTAACAGTCTCTTCCTTTCCTACCTCACATCTGATCAGTTAGTAAAACCTCAAAATAGAGTCATGTGTTACTTAAAGATGGGAATATGTCATGTGTCAAAGATGCAATAAGTTCTAAGAAATATGTCATTAGGTGATTTTGTCATTGTGCAAACATCAGAGTGTGCCTACACAAGCCTAGACAGTATAGCCTACTACATACTAATATATAATAATGGTTTGTCACCCTAAATGTCTCCAGATGAGGTCACTTGCTACCAGTGACTCAGCTTATAGTAACATTGCTGACCTCTCACAATGATAAGTATATGTGTGGTGGACCAAGGTGGTAAAATGACCCCTGTTGTGGCCAGGCATCCCTGACACCTGAAAAGAAATTGAAGCCAAAAGGCAGCTTAAGATTATGGCCATAAACCAACTGTGGTGGTTCACACCACCCAGCACTTTGGGAGGCGAAGGCAAGAGGATTGCCTGAGCCCACGCGTTCGAGACCAGCCTGGGAAACGTGGCAAGACCTCGCCTCTACAATAAATCAAAAAATTAGCTGGACGTGGTGGTGCACACCTGTAGTTCCAGCTACTTGGAACGCTGAGGCAGAAAGATCACCTGAGCCCAGCAGGTCAAGGTTGTGGTGGCCGTGAGCATGCTGCTACACTCCAGCCTGGGTGGCAGAGTAAGACTCCGACTCAAGAAAAAGAAAAAAAAAAAGGCCATGAACACTCCTACAGTGGGCTATAAAGACCACAAAGAAATTGGCCATGGTCGTGTCGCCTGCAGAATCTATGCCCATAAGACTCTGAGGCCTCCTTTCCTTCAGCTGTGTAAACCCTGCTAGCACCCACTTCCATCCCCCACTGGTGGACATTCAGCAGAAAACAGGAGTTGCTGGTTAGTCAGTTGGCACTGTGGACCTTTTTTTCTCTGCCGGAGTGTGTTGAATAAATCTGCATATTGAGGTGTGAAAGCCTCACAATAAACCATGAATTTGTGCGTGTTTCAGTGGTTACTAAGAGAGGTGAAATCTCTCAGACCCCTCTGTCAAAGTTAATACAACTAATATGCCCCAAATAGGAGACACACCTAGGCTCTATGCCATAGCCTGTTGCTCCTAGGATACAAGCCAGAAGAGCATGCTATCATACTGAATAGTGTATATTACATATATATGTATGTATATATGTATGTGTATACATACATATATTTATATTCATTATGTGTATATATAACACATATATAGTATATAAATGAGTATGATTTACTTAACTTTTCACTTAGTTCAGAATTAAGTATCATCCAGTTAAACAGCTCTTTAACAACAGTAGAAGTTGAATAGTACTCTCTCCTTTTTGCCAAAGCAGGATTTGATGCTCAAAGGGTAGTTTGTCCCAATTCCACAGCAAGTGAAATAACTGAGATTTGAACTTTGATCTGTTTTAGTTTGTGACTGCACAAGCCAGAAATCTCAGCTATTCTTTGTGTCACCTTCTCCTTCATCCTCCAATATCTGCTCACACATGGGGCCTTTTAATTCTACATCCCCAAACTCTCTGATCCATCTCCTTTACTACTATTTTCATTTTTACTGAAATCAGTAGCCAGAGAGTATAAATGCCAGTGATAGAAAGCCACCAGCATACTGTGTTACTGCAATGTTTATGCCCTTTCACTTGTATTACCGTGCTTCATTTCTTTATCAGGACTAATCCGAACACGCAGGTGTTACAAATGAGGAAATTAGTTTCTCGGAGAGTTTAAGCAACATATTTAAACTCCCAGACAGTGACAGATCCAGTTTTCTAAATGCAAGAACTCTTTCTATAGCCTTGTGTTTATAGAGATATTCGTGTGTGTGTGTTTATAGAAATATTATTTTTAGAATTCAGTTCTTAAAAACGATCACCTATTATAAAACGTCAGATTAAAGGCAGATTCACGGTGGGGAATGGTACTTTCAGGATCATCTCACGCAGCTCCACCACCTCCCTTCAAAAGAACTGAGGCCAAAGGTGGTGCCCTGGCATGCCAAGGGGGAGAGCTGGGACTTCATTCTGGATCCTTTCTCGGGTGCCATTAATTCAGCCTCTGGAATCCCACCTCTCTAACGGCATCACAACAGTTTCTCAGAAAAGATGCCGCAGTTGTAGCATGAAAGGTCAGAGAGACGTCTATTTCTCACAGCGCTGCCGGCCTCAGTTAGCTGAGTAAGTCCTCAAGGCACATAATCCCATTCTTTTTTTTTTTTTTTTTTGAGTTGGAGTCTCACTCTGTCGCCCAGACTGGAGTGCAGTGGCACATAATCCCATTCTTTAACCAAGATCCCCTTGGAGAGCGGAATGGTGACCGTTACTGCCCTTCCACGACTGCCCTCTAGGTGGGGAGACCCCAAGATTGAATGCAGAACTTCAGGGAGCAACATCGCAGGAACAGCAACCGGGGTGAAAGAAAGAAACCCGCCCAGGGCCCAAGCACGGGAAACACAGGCACAGCTTTGTTTCCGACGGAGGCGAAGGCCAGGTCGGTACCTGAACTGGGCAACGGCCAGTGCGGCCTCCGGCTGGGCTCCAAAGCCAGGTAGGTGCCGGTTTAGGTAGGCCTCCAGGGACTCGCGGTCGAAGATGTGCTGGGGCAGCACCTCCGCCATCTCAGGTTTGTCGGAGGCTCCCGGCTCCATGGCCGCTGCCGCCGCCAGCGCAGAAACAGGAAGCCCGCAGGGCCGGAGGGCCAAGGTCGCCGGGCGCGGAGCAGCGCCACCCCGGGCTGGAGCAAGGGGGCAGGGCCGGGCCTGGCTCCGCCAATCACGCATACCCTGGCAGGCCAGCCGAGGGGGCCTAGGCTCCCGTTTCCAGCGCCAGAGAAGCTCAGTGGTGTTCGGATTTAAATTGCCCTTAGCCTCAGAGTTGGAGGCCTCAGATCTAAGAGAGCAAAGCCAGTTTTCAGAGCAATCAGACAAGAGAAGGGGATCTGCAGTATCCAAATAGGAAAAGAGGAAGTTAAGTTATCCCTCTTTGCAGACGCCACGATTCCATACCTCGAAAACCCAAGAGAATCTGCCAAAAACCTGCTTGCGCTGAAAAAGGACTTTGGCAAAGTCTCAGCGTATAAAATAAAAGTGCAAAACAGTCGCAGTCCTATACACCAACAATAAACAAACAGAACCCCCCAAAAGCACAATCCCATCACAATAGCCACGAAAAAATGAAATACATGGCATGTTCCTAACCAGAGAAGTCAAAGATCTCTACAACGAAAACTACAAAACCCTGCTCAAAGAAATCAGAGATGACACAAACAAAGGGAAAAATATTCCATGCTCACGGATGGGAAGAATCAACATTGTTAAGACATCCATCCTACCCAAGGCAGTCTACAGATTTAACGCAATACCCATTAAATTACCAGCAGCATTCTTCTTAGACCTAAATGACAATACAGGAATTCATATGGAAACATAAATGACCAAGAATAGCCAAAACAATTCTAAGGGAAAAAAAAAAACCAAAACCAAACCCAAAAAACAAAACAAAGCAGGAGGCATCACTCTTCCAGACTTTAAGCTTTATTATAAAGTTACAATAATCAAAACAGCCTGGTATTGGTACAAGAACAGGCATATAGACCAATGGAACAGGATAGATTCCAGAAGCAAAACATCAATTTCTCAACCAACTCATCTTCGACAAACTCTCCACCACAAACCACTGGGGAGAGGACAACCTATTCAGTAAATGGTGCTGGAAAAATTGGCTGACCAGATGCAGAAGATTGAAACAGGGCCCTTAAATCAGTTCTAAATGCATCAAAGACATAGATGTAAAACCTCAAACTATAAGAACCTTAGAAAACACAGGAGACACTCTCATGGAAATTGGAACTGGCTACCAATTCCTGATCAAAACCCCAAATGTCCATGCCATAAGAGATAAGATAGATAAGGAGGACCTCATCAAACTGACAAGCTTCTGCAAAGCCAAAGAAACCATCAAGAGAGCGGGGAGATAGCCCACAGAATGGGAAAAAGTATTTACCAACTGTATATCTGACAATGGCCTAACATCTAGGATCTACAAGGAACTCAAAACGTGCCAAAAAGAAAAAAAACCAAACAGCCCCATTTCAAAGTGGGCAAAAGATATAAAAAGACACTTCTCAAAAGAAGACATAGGAGCAGCCAACAGATACATGAAAAAATGCTCAGCCTCACTAGTTATCAAAGAAATGCAAATTAAAACCACACTGAGATACCACCTAACTCCAATCAGGATGGCCATCATCAAAAACAACAGATGCTAGTGAGGATGCAGGGAAAAGGTAACAACTTCTACACTGTTGGTGGGAGCGCAAACTAGTATTGCCTCTGTGGAAAACAGTGTGGCGATTCCTAAAAGATCTAAAAATCGATCTTCCATATGACCCTGCAATCCCCCTACTGGGAATATACCCGGAAGAACTCAAATCACTATAAAAAAGATACCTGACCACGCATGTTTACTGCAGCACTATTCACAATAGCAAGAAAATGGAACCAACCGTCTGCCCATGGAAACAGGACTGGCTAAAAAAATGTGGCACATATACATGATGGAATAAATTACACAGCCACAAAGAAGGACAAAATTAAGAACTGTGCAGCAACTTGGGTGGGCTTAGAGGCTATAATACTGAGTGATCTGTCACAGAAACAAAGAACCGAGTGTCACATGTTCTCACTCATGAGCGACCTTGAAGAACCATGGTGACACTGTAAGAAAGGGATTGGCAGTTGAGGGAAACTGCCAGGGGAGGGGGGCACACCTCACCAACAAGGGTACCTGTATAACGAACATCTGTATACCCAGCACTGAACTGTACCCATATCTTTAAAATATAAATTACAAAGAAAGCAAAGCCATCGTCATCGCTACGGGAGAATAAGGACCCAGAAGCCTCTCCCACTCCGACAGGCGGAAGACACGGGTCCGGCTCCGAAAAGGGCCGGTGGGGACTAGGAGCCTCGGAATAGAAGGCCGGGTTTCTCCCAGCCCGGAGCAGGAAGGCTCCGCACACCCACTGCTCCGTCCGATCTAGCACACCCAGGAACGGAGGAAGCCAGGCGAGGCGGGTTCTGGCTGCGGGGAAGCGATGTCGGCTGCGCACCGGAAGCGGCGGACCGGCAGCCCCGAGAGCTGAGACGTGTCCGGGAGGCGCCGCGCACACTCCCCCGGGCTCTGGCAGGGCTCCTGCCGGCGGGTCCCTGGCAGG